>NC_039363.1:23873339-23923339 GCF_003573695.1 Papaver somniferum | reverse complement strand
TCTTCTGGAACAACCACAAAAACGTTTTTGATTATGGATCTACTACCAGAAACTCAATGCGTAATCTCAGCATTCAATGTGTATTCCTGAATAATCTCATTTTCAATTATTCAACCATTTCATTTTACCGAGTTCAACATTAGCCAGATTAGTCAACATTTATATGTTTCGTGGAATCGTCTATACCGTGAATGATTCAAACAGGGATTCGTTGATCATAGAGTTTCCGTTGTACATATATACCACAAGACTTGTGATACGAGAGAGGCTTTTCTGCTCCGATCCTTTTGTGAAATAATATAATGAATGAGAAATATAGCTAATTTTCGGCCGCTGCGGAAAAGAAAAAAGAGTAGAAGTATAAATAAACAGTTAGGGAGTAAAACGGGCCTTTTTGTGGGGATAGAGGGACTTGAACCCTCACGATTTATAAAGTCGACGGATTTTCCTCTTACTATAAATTTCATTGTAGACACATAGATCCATGGATACATACATCTCGATCGTAAAAGAATCAATAGAAAAAGAAAGAATCAGAATGGATCGATATCTTTCTCAAAACAAATGAAAAGGAAACGAAAGATGAAGGATAAATAACGGATCAACTAAGACCTCTCGGGGGCTTGCTTAAGAATAAGAATAAGAAAGAGGAACACCAGAAGGTAATGGGTTACTCCTACAGCACGTCCTTGTACAATGCTCAAGGCTCTAGGCTGAGTAGCAGGAGCAACTTTTAATTTGTTATGAGCCCAAACGATGGATTCAATAAGTTCTTGCCAATAGCCGCGGCCGCTGAATAGAAACATTAAACTGAAAGCCCAGACAAAATGAGCACCTAGGAAAAAAAGACCATATGCAGATAATGAAGAACCATAAGACTGAATTACCTGGGATGCCTGTGTCCATAAAAAGTCACGGAGCCACCCATTAATAGTAATGGAACTCTGTGCAAAGTTTCCTCCCGTGATATGAGTTACCACTCCTTGATCGTTTATACTACCCCAAACATCTGACTGCATTTTCCAACTGAAATGGAATATTACTACCGAAATTGCATTGTACATCCAGAATAGACCTAAGAAGACATGATCCCAGGCGGATACTTGACATGTTCCCCCTCTTCCAGGTCCGTCACAATGGAAACGAAAACCCATATTTGCTTTATCAGGTATCAAACGGGAACTACGAGCAAATAGAACACCTTTCAGTAGTATTAATACCGTTACATGGATCGTAAATGCATGAATGTGATGTACCAAAAAATCCGCGGTTCCTAATGGAATAGGTAACAAAGCTACTTTACCGCCTACTGCTACTAAACCACTACCCCCCCAAGTCAAGCTGGTGCTTGTTGTTACACCAGGAGCTGTTGCACCAGGTGCTAAAGCGTGAGTATTTTGTACCCATTGAGCAAAGACGGGTTGTAATTGAATTTCGGTATCTGAAACATATCTTGCGGACGCCCTAAAGCGCTCATGGTATCATTATGAATATACAAACCAAAACTGTGAAAGCCTAGAAATATACATGCCCAGTTGAGATGCGATATGATTGCATCGCGGTGCCTAAGGACACGATCTAATATATCGTTGTATCGAGTAGTTGGATCATAATCTCTTACCATAAAAATGGCTACATGTGCAACAACACCAACTATAAGAAATCCACCGATCCACATGTGATGTGTGAACAACGAAAGTACTGTACCATAGTCAGTAGCGAGATATGGATAAGGAGGCATGGCATACATATGGTGAGCTACAACAATGGTTAAAGAGCCTAACATAGCTCAATTTAGAGATAATTGAGCATGCCATGACGTTGTTAGGATTTCATATAGCCCTTTATGGCCCTGGCCTGTAAATGGACCTTTATGAGCCTCTAAAATATCTTTCAGACCATGACCAATCCCCTAGTTAGTCCTATACATGTGACCGGCGATCAGGAAAAGAATTGCAATAGCTAAATGATGGTGTGCAATATCGGTCAGCCATAGACCCCCTGTTACTGGATCTAATCCTCCACGAAAAGTAAGAAATTCGGCATATTCTGACCAATTCAAGGTGAAAAACGGGGTTGCTCCTTCGGCAAAACTTGGATAAAGTTGAGCCAAAAGATCCCGGTTCAAGATAAATTCATGGGGAAGTGGGATCTCCTTAGGATCTACTCCAGCGTCTAGAAATTGGTTAATTGGTAAAGAGACATGTATTTGGTGTCCCGCCCAAGAAAGAGATCCAAGTCCTAGTAACCCCGCTAAATGGTGATTCAACATGGATTCTACATCTTGGAACCAAGCCAACTTTGGAGCAGCATTGTGATAATGGTTTTTTTTTTTTTTGATAAGTCAAAAATTGTATTGATATGAAAAGAGATATTTACATCATAGAATTTGAGAAAAGAGGTCACATCAACCCCAAAAACTCAAAAACTATTTAAAACGAAAATAAGAAACATTAGGATACTCAATTAAGTTTAACGAAAGAGGACGCCCAACAAAATTGAGTCTCACTCCAGAATCTAAAAACCAACCAGTCTTTGCCATCTTATCAGCTGCAAAATTTGCTTCACGAAACGTATGCACCAATTGAATAGAATCAAACTTGACTTTAGCTTCATACCATCCGTGTCTTGCAAACCATGGTATATTATCCCCTTCCAAAGCAGTAACACTCATAGAATCAGTCCTTACAAGCACATCTCTGTAACCCCATTGAACTTCCCAATCTAAGCCAATTAGAATGCTATATAATTCCGCCAAAAAATTAGAAATAACACCAAGGCCAACATACATTGCTCCCACCACTTCACAAGTTGAATTCCTAGCCACCACTCCAGCTCCGGCCACCCCTGGGTTACCTCTAGAAGCTCCATCACAGCATAACAAGAGTTGATTTTGCATTGGAGGCTGCCAAAGACACTCAACAGATTCCAACATCTTCACCTTACGGCATTTAACTCTGAAAAAATCCAATATCTCCATATCTTCAACCCTGTTAAGCATACACCCCTTCATTCTATCTGAATATTCATGAATGAAATTAAACACACGCTTCTTGAAGAAATTCCAGCAAGGTTTCTTCTTCTCATAAACCATCTTATTCCTTTGAAACCACAGTTCTGAACGCACCACCAGATTGGAGAGCAATCTTGAATGTACTCTTAACTTTGTCCAGAGTTGCACAAGCTCCCCTAACAAATTTCCAATTCTGAGCTGCTAAAGCCGGGTGCACCACCCTCCTCCACAACAGATTTGCTTCAAGAAGCAAAGGATACTTGCTGCGCACCAAATCCCTTGCAGACCTGACAGAAAATAATCCCTTTAGATCTGGCATCCAAATCCTCTCATCACTGCCCATATGCCTTCTTGGTAAATTCTCCCTAGCCACACCAGCACTTGCAAGGTCACGCATATGCTCTCCCTCCAAATGCCATTGATTCTGCACTATGATATCACTAACTCTCGCACGTCTGACAAGGTCAGTTCTCTGCAAGACCTCAGCCAAAGTTACAGAACCATACCAAACATCAAAAAATAAAGAAGTTGCCCTACCATCACCTATTAAGGATTAGTATTGCGCATAACTTCAGTGTGCACCCATCGAATCCCCAGCAAAATTGAATATTTAACTCCTGCCATCTTCAGACGAACATCTCTACAAGTGTATTTCGACTCCAGAAATCTAGCCCAATTCTTCTTAGAAGTTTTAATACTCCACCATAACTTCATGATCAGAGCCTTGTTCATATTACTCAAGCTAGTAAGCCCAAGACCCCCTTCCTTCACCGGACTACAAATCTTGTCATATCCCACCACAAAAGATTTAGCCAAGTCTGAATCTCCTGACCAAAGAAAATTACGAATAACACGTTCACTTTCCTTAACAAATTTAACAGGCCACCTATACACAGCCATGTTGTGAATGGCATAGCTTGCAAGGACAGATTTAATAAGAACTACACGATCCTGAAAGGAAAGCATTTTACCTTTATACACCGAGAGATGATCCTTCAACTTATCCACCACATTACTAATATGACTATATTTCACCCTACAGGCATCACCTTAACTCCCAAATATCTATCCGGAAAGAAATTAACACCCATGCCTAAGAAATTAGCAATAGCCTGCCTCCTATGCAACGACCCACCTCCAAAATAAATTTTGCTCTTCTCCCTACAAACCCTTTGACCAGAAGCCTGATGATAAACCTCAAGCAACCTCAACAAGTTTGTCAGACTCTTCTGATTCCCCTTGCAAAAAATCATAATATCATCAGCAAAAAACAAATGAGTTGGAGCAATACCATTACGCTTCACCATATGAGTCATACACTTATTTTGAAAGAGTTTGGTAATGTTCCTACTAAGAACATCCTCAATCAAAACAAAAATAAGAGAAAGAGGACCCCCCTGACGCAAACCTCTATTAATCTTAAAGAAACCCTCCGGACTACCATTGAGAAGAATAGAAATTCTAGCAGAACTCAGAATATTGTGAATCCAAGTACACCAACCTTCTGAGAACCCATACCTTCGAAAAACCTCCAAAACAAAATGCCAACTAACCATATCAAAAGCTTGAGAGATATCCATCTTGAGACCTAAGTTTCCATCCTTTCTTTTAATGTGCAACTCATTAACCAATTCAGAAGCCAAACTAATATTCTCATGAATGTTCCTCCCTTTCATAAACGCCACCCGCTCCTCCGAGACCAACTTATCCAAGACTTTACCAAGTCTAGTTGCTAGAATTTTGGTAAAAATTTTGAAGAAAAAATTACTTAGACCAATTGGCCTATATTTCTTCAAACTATCAGCCCCTTTCACCTTAGCCAGCAGAAGAATGAGACTAGAATTAGCCCCATTAGGAATAACTTTGGAACTCCAACAATATATAATAGCCTTCTCTAAGTCCTCATGAATTAAATCCCAACAATGCCTATAAAAACACCCTGAGAAACCATCTGGACCTGGAGCACTATCCGCATTCAAATCAAAAACCGCTCCCTTAATTTCATCTAAAGAAGGAATAGAATCCAACATCAACCTTTCCTCATGAGAGATTGAATTATGCTCATACCCAAATAAACTATCCTCAATCGGCTCATCCACTCCATTGAACTTGTTTTCATAATAAGAAACAACATGGTCTCTTAACTGGTCCGGCTCCTTAATAATACACCCCTCCTCATTCACCAACTCCGAAATTGTGTTAGAACTTCTACGAGTCTTAATTGAACTATGAAAATAAGAAGAATTACTCGAACCCTCCAAAATCCATTTATTTCGAGATTTTTGCTTCAACATAATATGTTGCTGCATACGTGCTTCATTAACCAACACCAACGCATCCTTCATCTCATTTTGCTTGAAAGTGTCAAATGGGTCTTCATCAGAATTCCTATTAGCCACTTCAAACCTCAATTGAGCCTGTCTTAGCCTTGCATTCACATTACCAAACACCTGCTGATTCCACACTTTCATAGCCACCTTCAATCTCTTTAGCTTGAAGGGAAAAACAAAATCAGGATTACCATACACCGGGGCACTCCAAGAAGCTTCAACCATTCTCATAAAATCTGAATGCGTAAACCACATCTTCTGAATTCTGAAAGGAGCACGTTTCGGTCTAGAAGCCACAAAAGAATAACCAATAAGAGTCGAATGATCAGAAACTTCCCTAGGAAGAGCTTTACACCTCCAATTCGAAAACTTATTTAACCAAGTTTTTTTTTTTGCTAAGTCAAGAAAATATATTGATAAAAAAGATATTTACAAGATAGGTGAAGGAGAAAAGGGATCAGAGAAACCCCTAAAAAACTCCTAAAACCTATTTAAAACTATAATAAATTACATTTGGAAACTCAATAGAACTTAAAAAAACTGGTCGACCTTCAAAGTGAAAACCAACCCCGTCCTCTAGTAAACAACCACGCTTTGCCATTGCATCAGCTGCAAAATTTGCCTCTCTAAAAGAATGTTCAAAACGAATTGAACCATATAAACCTTTAACTTCCATCCATCTTTTCCTAGCAAACCAAGGAACGTTATCTTTTTCCAAAGATTTCAACACACTTGTAGAATCTGATCTAATAACAATGCAAGCATATCCCCACTGAACTGCCCACTCCATACCCACAATAATACCATACAATTCAGCCAAATAATTAGAAGTAACTCCCAAACCAATACACATTGCACCTACCACTTCACAATGTGCATTCCTTGCAACAACACCAGCTCCCGCCACCCCAGGATTACCTCTTGAGGCGCCATCCGTGCACAAAAGCAATTCATTATCATTAGGTGGAAACCAAAAACACTCCTTGGGATCAGTAAACTTCACCTTTCTATGCCGAACCCTAAAAAACTCCAGAATTCTCAAGTCATCCTAGAAAACTTATTTAACCAAGGCTCATTGATAATGGCACGATCCAGCTTACTAACAATTCTTCTCCCTCCCAACTGACCATTAGTCCAAGTGAATTTAGAACCCAAAGAATCAGCCTCAAAAAGACCATTATCCTCCATCCAATCACTGAACTCATTAATACTAGAAGAAATTACCTCTCTACCTCCTTTTTTCTCCTCATTGCGAAGAACACAATTAAAATCTCCAATTACCATCCAAGGAGTAGTAGTATCTACCGCAGCTAGTTGACACCATAATCTCCTTCTAAACACCTGAATATAACTTGCATGAACACAAGAAACAAAGACTCCTTCAGTTTTCACCGTAACAGCTTGTCTTGTGCTATTTAGCACCACTGGCTCTTCAATATCCTCACTCCAAAGATTACCAATAGAACTAGAAGAAGAATTATGAATTGCTTTTTTAACAAAACCATCTAAATTTAGACGAAGCATCACACCATCAGCATATGGAATTTTCGGCTCAGCAATACAAATGATAACCGACCTAAACTCCCTAACTAATTCACGCAGCTTCAAACCAGCCTCCACCTTCGACACCCCATTGACATTCCAATATAGAACTCTCATTGGGAACCAAGCAGATTTGATTTAGAAGATAACTTAGGATTCTTAGGTGGAACCCTCTTTTCAATAACTGGAGAGAAACCTTTGCGCACTCTAATACCCAAATCATTCACCTCAGTGTCCGAGTCAGACTTGGATTCTGAAGTTTTATGTTGGCTAGAACTGTGCACATGCTGTGCACTCCTAGCACTATGCGAATTCTGAGAAGAACTTTGCTGAGAACTAGCTGGATTCGGAACACGCCCTGGCTTCCTAATTTGTTTTGGTTTCTCAACTGGAATCTCCGACCATCTAGCCCCCTTGACACCAGCTGAGGCTCTCTCTGGAGTTAGCTCCCCATTTGAATTCTCTTCCTCTTCTTGATCCGAAAGCTGCATTGTTTTGCCTAGCCCCAACTCAGCTGTCAACAAATCAAATTTATTCGTGGTAACCACCACATTACTCTCCACCAAAGCATTACACATAGGTGTATCCACCAAAACTGTATCCATAAAAGGAGCAGAAGACTCATTGACAGAATGCTTATCATTACTAGAGAGATTAGTTCTTGCCAATTCATCTCTCGTTCCTGACTTAGCTGCAATTGTGGCGTCCTTTACCAACAATCTGTTAGCTAATGCACGTTTCGCACTGAGTGCCTGCTTAGCTGCCTCAACATCTCCAGACACTTCACGAAGTTGTGCTTCAGCATCCGCCAACACTCCCTCAAGCTGTGAAGTATCTTCCATACTCACCGCATTCCCCCAACAGTAACCACATCATCAACCTCCTCACCAGCTATAGCATTCACCCCTTCACCTTGCGCTGTAACCCCAATGCTAGCATCAGTTGCAACTATACCAGCTTCAGCAGACTTGTCAATACCACTTGTGCCTTCCTGATTATTATGCTTCTTACGATTACGTGATCGCTTTCTACCCTTAGCAGCTTGCCAATCCTGATCATTCTCTAACTCCTTCTCCTTTCCTTCTGAGGTTTCATCTGGTTTCGGCTTCCTCCTGCATTCACTTTCATTGTGACCAATAATGTTACAATGTAGGCAAAATTTAGGATGCTTCGAAATCTCTACATATTGCCAAAAAGTCCTACCTCCAGCCGTAAGTAGAATTCTACTAGGAATGTGTTTTGCAAAATCTACATCCACTAGGATTGACGCATAACTGCCAAACTCTAAATTTAGGGTTCTTTGGTCTACCATAATCGGATTACCAACAGCTTTCCCTATTGATAACAATGATCTCTCTGTCCACAATTCTGCATGAAGCCCCGGAAGATGAACCCATACAGCTGCATGGGAAGTATTTTGTCATTCTGGATCAAACCCTGGGTACTACTCCATCAAATGCAACTCCTGTTGATTCACAAACCACTTCTTGTTACGGATTCTAGCCTTTGTTTGTTCATCACGCAACATAACAACAAAGAAACCCTTACTCATAGACATAAACCTAACAACATTAGGGTTCAACTGCCATTGAGTTATCAAGTTGTTCTTCACGTCAAGAAACTTTAGACCCGTAAAATTGAGCCTTGCTATAAAACTATACTCAAAAGGCTTGCAACCTTCTTGATAAAACTCTGATGGGATTACCAAAGATGGTTCTCCATTGATTTACGTTGGGTTTGGTAAACTACTAACATCTACTGCCGTAGGCTGCAAAGTTTGACGTGTTCTTACCTTCTCAGCAAAAGTTTGGGTTGATGATTCATTCATAACAGCTAAAACAGTACCTTCAACCATCATTAAACCTAATAATTGAAGAAAAAAATTGTAAAAAATACGCTCAAAACCCTAGGAACCACGTCTGGTTTTCTCTCTCATGGAACCAACCAGCAAAAAGCATTAATGCCGCAAAGAACAATGCACCAATTGCAGTACAATAGAGTTGTAATTCACTAGTTATTCCAGACGCTCTCCAAATCTGAAAAAACCCAGAGGTTATTTGTATTCCTCGGAAACCACCACCCACATCACCATTCAATATTTCTTGGCCCACGATCGGCCAAACCACCTGAGCGCTGGCTCTAATGTGAGTAGGATCGCTTAGCCATGCTTCATAATTGGAAAAACGGGCACCGTGGAAATACATGCCACTCAGCCAAAGAAATATGATGTAGAGTTGACCGAAATGGGGACTAAATACTTGGAACCTTATTCAATGATTTGAAAGATTTGAAATTGATTATTCTATCCTTCGTATACGTCAGGAGTCCATTGATGAGAAGGGGTTGGGGAAAGCTTGAACCCAATTCCTACAGTGATGAATATAATCGCAATTGAAATTCCTGGGGAGTTATACATTTGTGTAAGAAAAACAAGAAATACTTGAATCCATGATCACAATGTTTTCGATAATATTAATATGCTATTCGAACCGTTCCTTTTTTATCCATGTCAGCATTTCGTATAGAAGTTATTATGTCAGCAATTGTGTCCCTACCCATGATGAACTATAATTATTGGTGCCTCCAAGTTTTAATATAATCAACATGCTCGTTTTTTTTATTAATTATAAAGTTAAGGGATATACGTGATACATAATCTACTAAATTAATTTAATCCATTCCCAAGACCCTACTCTATCATATCACGGGCTTGTCTATTAGTCTTTATTCTATATAGTATTTATAATACCTCAGGAGCCAATGAGACTATTTTAGTAAATATCAACTGTCTCAATTCCAGAGCGATCGCACCAAAAACCCGAGTTCCTTTTGGATTTCCTTCTTGATCAATGACAACTGCGACATTGTCATCATATCGTATTATCATACCGTTGTCACGTTTAAGTTCTTTACATGTACGTACAATTACAGCTCTGATCACCTCTGATCTTTCTAGAGGCATATTGGGCACTGCTTCTTTGATTACAGCAACAATAACGTCACCAATATGAGCATATCGACGATTACTCGCTCCTATGATTCGAATACACATCAATTTTCGAGCCCCACTGTTGTCCGCTACATTTAAAAGGGTTTGAGGTTGAATCATATCATTATTTTTTATCGTTTCTTTCAATGCAAAGAAAGGGCAAAAGAAGAAAGAAATATTTTTTGTCCAGAAAAAAAGGCCTGCGGTTTTTTGTTTTTTTATCACAAAGACTCCTTTCCTTTGGTTGCACATCCCTATTCTGCAATAAGGAATTGAGTTCGTATAGGCATTTTGCAACGATTGAAATATCTTCTCTGGCTACAATTTCTGATACTCCACCCATTTCATAAAGTATTCGACCCGGTTTAACGACAGATACCCAATATTCGGGAGATCCCTTCCCCGAGCCCATACGCGTTTCCGTAGGTCTTAATGTAACAGGTTTGTCTGGAAATATACGTACCCATATTTTTCCACCACGACGCGCATATCGTGTCATTGCTCGTCGCCCTGCTTCTATTTGTCTAGATGTGATCCAGGCGGGTTCAAGTGCCTGAAGAGCATATCTACGGAAACTAATATGATTTCCTCGGTAGGATATTCCCTTCATTCTTCCTCTATGTTGTTTACGGAATTTGGTTCTTTTGGGGTTATAGTTGATGGTTGTTTGTTATTCTCAATTCCATCTCTACTGCAGAACCGGACATGAGAGTTTCTTCTCATCCAGCTCCTCGCGAATGAAATGATTCCATAATATTACGAATATGTATTGAATTTATAATAGACTGAATCATAGGATTTTTTGAGATCTAATATGTCACGTAAAAATTTATATATCTTGGGTTTTATCTACAACTGGAAATATACCTCTAGAATATAGAATTTTTTTACGAATCTTTATTTTGACCTTTATTGAATCCAAAAAACTTAGCAATTCAATAAGGCCTTCGTGGGCGAATATTGACTCTTTCAATATCTGTTTAATTCGTAGGGTCAGTCCTTGACCTCTCAGAAAAAAATGAATAGGTTCCTGGTTCTTTCCGCCATCCCACCTAATGAATCATTAGGATTCGTTTTCAATGGAATTTTCTGCAGTCATAGGTTCCGTCGTTCCCATCACTTCTTGGTTAATGGCTAGGCCTGAACTCTGCAACGGAGCTCCAAATTCAATTTGTTGTTTCTGAGTCAATCTACTCAGTCTTTATTGACTCGAAGCTCTCTTTTATTTGTATTTATTTTTCCTATGAACCGGATTCATTTAATGATTAATTATGATTATGGCCGAATCCATATTGATGCTTTATTACACTGCCTTTGTATGAGATTATTCATAGACCATACATATTGGAATCAAATATCGTTGATATTCTCCTTCTCTCTTTCTCTCCCCCTTCCATTTATCCACATCCTTTTTTTATTTCTTATCACAATCCATGATCAGATTGGTTTTTCTTTTATGTATATGTAATATTAAAAATATTTCAGTTGCTACAACGATATGATCAATAGATCATATAGTGACTGTTTCTTTGGATCCCGATAATACGAAGCAATGAGCTGGTTATTAGTTAAAGACCAAGTAGAACTAATCCAAATCCAAACAAATTTCATCTATCTTGAATCAAATAGAAAGACAGAGCTAACAAAAAAAGAAAGAGTACATAAAAATGTTGAATTTTATATACCTTAACTCAAAAAAGTCTACACACTTCGTTATAAGTATGAAATTGATTTCTGAACTCAATTGTAAACTAGATAAACTCATCTTTAACAGAAAAAGTTTGAAAAATGTATTGTAATCACAAATATGTTCTAAGGCATTACGTCTAGTAAAAATTGCATTTCTATGTACGTTGATTCAAGAAAATATGAAGGCAAATTTCACAATAGAAGAAGGATGAAAGACCAAGAAGAACTAATCCAAATCCAAACAAACTTCATCTATCTTGAATCAAATAGAAAGACAAAACCAACACAAAAAGAAAGAGTTCATAAAAATGTTGAATTTTATATACCTTAACTCAAAAAAGTCTACACACTTCGTTATAAGTCTGAAATTGATTTCTGAAACCAAAATTGTAAACTAGTTAAACTCATCTTTAACATAAAAAGTTTGAAAATGTTTTGTAGTCACAAATAATATGTTCTAAAGCATTTCGTCTAGTAAAAATTGAATTTCTATATACGTTGATTTTAGAAAATATGAAGGAAAGAAAATTTCACAATAGAAGAAGGATGAAAGACCATGCATAACTAATCCAAATCCTAACAAATTTCATCTATCTTGAATCAAATAGAAAGACAAAGCCAACACAAATGAAAGAGTTCATAAAATTTTGAATTTTATATACGTTAACTCAAAAGCGTCTACAAGTCGGAAATTGATTTCTGAGACTAAATCTTAAACTAGATAAACTCATCTTTAACAGACAAAGTTTGAAAAATGCATTGTAATCACAAATTATATGTTCTAAAGCATTACGTCTAGTAAAAATTGCATTTCTATGTACGTTGATTCAAGAAAATATGAAGGAAGGCAAATTTCACAATAGAAGAAGGATGAAAGACCAAGAAGAACTAAACCAAATCCAAACAAATTTCATCTATCTTGAATCAAATAGAAAGACAAAGCCAACACAAAAAGAAAGAGTTCATAAAAATGTTGAATTTTATATACCTTAACTCAAAAAAGTCTACACACTTCGTTATAAGTCTGAAATTGATTTCTGAAACTAAATTGTAAACTAGTTAAACTCATCTTTAACAGAAAAATTTTCAAAATGTTTTGTAGTCACAAATAATATGTTCTAAGGCATTACGTCTAGTAAATATTGCATTTCTATATACGTTGATTCAAGAAAATATGGAGGAAGTCAAATTTCACAATAGAAGAAGGATGAAAGACCATGCACAACTAATCCAAATCCTAACAAATTTCATCTATCTTGAATCAAATAGAAAGACAAAGCCAACACAAAAAGAAAGAGTTCATAAAAATGTTGAATTTTATATACCTTAACTCAAAAAAGTCTACACACTTCGTTATAAGTATGAAATTGATTTCTGAAACTAAATTGTAAACTAGATAAACTCATCTTTCACAGAAAAAGTTTGAAAAATGTATTGTAGTTACAAATAATATGTTCTAAGGCATTACGTCTAGTAAAAATTGAATTTTATATACCTTAACTCAAAAAAGTCTACACACTTCGTTATAAGTCTGAAATTGATTTCTGAAACCAAAATTGTAAACTAATTAAACTCATCTTTACATAAAAAGTTTGAAAATGTTTTGTAGTCACAAATAATATGTTCTAAAGCATTTCGTCTAGTAAAAATTGCATTTCTATGTACGTTGATTCAAGAAAATATGAAGGAAGGCAAATTTCACAATAGAAGAAGGATGAAAGACCAAGAAGAACTAATCCAAATCCAAACAAATTTCATCTATCTTGAATCAAATAGAAAGACAAAGCCAACACAAAAAGAAAGAGTTCATAAAAATGTTGAATTTTATATACCTTAACTCAAAAAAGTCTACACACTTCGTTATAAGTCTGAAATTGATTTCTGAAACTAAATTGTAAACTAGTTAAACTCATCTTTAACAGAAAAAGTTTGAAAATGTTTTGTAGTCACAAATAATATGTTCTAAAGCATTTCGTCTAGTAAAAATTGCATTTCTATGTACGTTGATTCAAGAAAATATGAAGGAAGGCAAATTTCACAATAGCAGAAGGATGAAAAACCAAGAAGAACTAATCCAAATCCAAACAAATTTCATCTATGTTGAATCAAATAGAAAGACAAAGCCAACACAAAAAGAAAGAGTTCATAAAAATGTTGAATTTTTTATACCTTAACTCAAAAAAGTCTACACACTTCGTTATAAGTCTGAAATTGATTTCTGAAACTAAATTGTAAACTAGTTAAACTCATCTTTAACAGAAAAAGTTTGAAAATGTTTTGTAGTCACAAATAATATGTTCTAAGGCATTACGTCTAGTAAAAATTGCATTTCTATATACGTTGATTCAAGAAAATATGAAGGAAGTCAAATTTCACAATAGAAGAAGGATGAAAGACCATGCATAACTAACCCAATTCCTAACAAAATTCATCTATCATGAATCAAATAGAAAGACAAAGCCAACACAAATGAAAGAGTTCATAAAATTTTGAATTTTATATACGTTAACTCAAAAAAGTCTACAAGTCGGAAATTGATTTCTGAGATTAAATCTTAAACTAGATAAACTCATCTTTAACAGACAAAGTTTGAAAAATGCATTGTAATCACAAATTATATGTTCTAAAGCATTACGTCTAGTAAAAATTGCATTTCTATGTACGTTGATTCAAGAAAATATGAAGGAAGGCAAATTTCACAATTGAAGAAGGATGAAAGACCAAGAAGAACTAATCCAAATCCAAACAAATTTCATCTATCTTGAATCAAATAGAAAGACAGAGCTAACAAAAAAAGAAAAAGTTCATAAAAATGTTGAATTTTATATACCTTAACTCAAAAAAGTCTACACACTTCGTTATAAGTATGAAATTGATTTCTGAACTCAATTGTAAACTAGGTAAACTCATCTTTAACAGAAAAAGTTTAAAAAATGTATTGTAATCACAAATAATATGTTCTAAAGCATTACGTCTAGTAAAATTGCATTTCTATGTACGTTGATTCAAGAAAATATGAAGGAAAATTTCACAATAGAAGAAGGATGAAAGACCAAGAAGAACTAATCCAAATCCAAACAAACTTCATCTATCTTGAATCAAATAGATATACAAAGCCAACACAAAAAGAAAGAGTTCATAAAAATGTTGAATTTTATATACCTTAACTCAAAAAAGTCTACACACTTCGTTATAAGTCTGAAATTGATTTCTGAAACTAAATTGTAAACTAGTTAAACTCATCTTTAACATAAAAAGTTTGAAAATGTTTTGTAGTCACAAATAAAATGTTCTAAAGCATTTCGTCTAGTAAAAATTGCATTTCTATGTACGTTGATTCAAGAAAATATGAAGGAAGGCAAATTTCACAATAGAAGAAGGATGAAAGACCAAGAAGAACTAAACCAAATCCAAACAAATTTCATCTATCTTGAATCAAATAGAAAGACAAAGCCAACACAAAAAGAAAGAGTTCATAAAAATGTTGAATTTTATATACCTTAACTCAAAAAAGTCTACACACTTCGTTATAAGTCTGAAATTGATTTCTGAAACTAAATTGTAAACTAGTTAAACTCATCTTTAACAGAAAAATTTTGAAAATGTTTTGTAGTCACAAATAATATGTTCTAAGGCATTACGTCTAGTAAATATTGCATTTCTATATACGTTGATTCAAGAAAATATGGAGGAAGTCAAATTTCACAATAGAAGAAGGATGAAAGACCATGCACAACTAATCCAAATCCTAACAAATTTCATCTATCTTGAATCAAATAGAAAGACAAAGCCAACACAAAAAGAAAGAGTTCATAAAAATGTTGAATTTTATATACCTTAACTCAAAAAAGTCTACACACTTCGTTATAAGTATGAAATTGATTTCTGAAACTAAATTGTAAACTAGATAAACTCATCTTTCACAGAAAAAGTTTGAAAAATGTATTGTAGTTACAAATAATATGTTCTAAGGCATTACGTCTAGTAAAAATTGAATTTTATATACCTTAACTCAAAAAAGTCTACACACTTCGTTATAAGTCTGAAATTGATTTCTGAAACCAAAATTGTAAACTAATTAAACTCATCTTTACATAAAAAGTTTGAAAATGTTTTGTAGTCACAAATAATATGTTCTAAAGCATTTCGTCTAGTAAAAATTGCATTTCTATGTACGTTGATTCAAGAAAATATGAAGGAAGGCAAATTTCACAATAGAAGAAGGATGAAAGACCAAGAAGAACTAATCCAAATCCAAACAAATTTCATCTATCTTGAATCAAATAGAAAGACAAAGCCAACACAAAAAGAAAGAGTTCATAAAAATGTTGAATTTTATATACCTTAACTCAAAAAAGTCTACACACTTCGTTATAAGTCTGAAATTGATTTCTGAAACTAAAATTGTAAACTAGTTAAACTCATCTTTAACATAAAAAGTTTGAAAATGTTTTGTAGTCACAAATAATATGTTCTAAAGCATTTCGTCTAGTAAAAATTGCATTTCTATGTACGTTGATTCAAGAAAATATGAAGGAAGGCAAATTTCACAATAGAAGAAGGATGAAAGACCAAGAAGAACTAAACCAAATCCAAACAAATTTCATCTATCTTGAATCAAATAGAAAGACAAAGCCAACACAAAAAGAAAGAGTTCATAAAAATGTTGAATTTTATATACCTTAACTCAAAAGCGTCTACAAGTCGGAAATTGATTTCTGAGACTAAATCTTAAACTAGATAAACTCATCTTTAACAGACAAAGTTTGAAAAATGCATTGTAATCACAAATTATATGTTCTAAAGCATTACGTCTAGTAAAAATTGCATTTCTATGTACGTTGATTCAAGAAAATATGAAGGAAGGCAAATTTCACAATAGAAGAAGGATGAAAGACCAAGAAGAACTAAACCAAATCCAAACAAATTTCATCTATCTTGAATCAAATAGAAAGACAGAGCTAACAAAAAAAGAAAGAGTACATAAAAATGTTGAATTTTATATACCTTAACTCAAAAAAGTCTACACACTTCGTTATAAGTATGAAATTGATTTCTGAACTCAATTGTAAACTAGATAAACTCATCTTTAACAGAAAAAGTTTGAAAAATGTATTGTAATCACAAATATGTTCTAAAGCATTACGTCTAGTAAAAATTGCATTTCTATGTACGTTGATTCAAGAAAATATGAAGGCAAATTTCACAATAGAAGAAGGATGAAAGACCAAGAAGAACTAATCCAAATCCAAACAAACTTCATCTATCTTGAATCAAATAGAAAGACAAAACCAACACAAAAAGAAAGAGTTCATAAAAATGTTGAATTTTATATACCTTAACTCAAAAAAGTCTACACACTTCGTTATAAGTCTGAAATTGATTTCTGAAACCAAAATTGTAAACTAGTTAAACTCATCTTTAACATAAAAAGTTTGAAAATGTTTTGTAGTCACAAATAATATGTTCTAAAGCATTTCGTCTAGTAAAAATTGAATTTCTATATACGTTGATTTTAGAAAATATGAAGGAAAGAAAATTTCACAATAGAAGAAGGATGAAAGACCATGCATAACTAATCCAAATCCTAACAAATTTCATCTATCTTGAATCAAATAGAAAGACAAAGCCAACACAAATGAAAGAGTTCATAAAATTTTGAATTTTATATACGTTAACTCAAAAGCGTCTACAAGTCGGAAATTGATTTCTGAGACTAAATCTTAAACTAGATAAACTCATCTTTAACAGACAAAGTTTGAAAAATGCATTGTAATCACAAATTATATGTTCTAAAGCATTACGTCTAGTAAAAATTGCATTTCTATGTACGTTGATTCAAGAAAATATGAAGGAAGGCAAATTTCACAATAGAAGAAGGATGAAAGACCAAGAAGAACTAAACCAAATCCAAACAAATTTCATCTATCTTGAATCAAATAGAAAGACAAAGCCAACACAAAAAGAAAGAGTTCATAAAAATGTTGAATTTTATATACCTTAACTCAAAAAAGTCTACACACTTCGTTATAAGTCTGAAATTGATTTCTGAAACTAAATTGTAAACTAGTTAAACTCATCTTTAACAGAAAAATTTTCAAAATGTTTTGTAGTCACAAATAATATGTTCTAAGGCATTACGTCTAGTAAATATTGCATTTCTATATACGTTGATTCAAGAAAATATGGAGGAAGTCAAATTTCACAATAGAAGAAGGATGAAAGACCATGCACAACTAATCCAAATCCTAACAAATTTCATCTATCTTGAATCAAATAGAAAGACAAAGCCAACACAAAAAGAAAGAGTTCATAAAAATGTTGAATTTTATATACCTTAACTCAAAAAAGTCTACACACTTCGTTATAAGTATGAAATTGATTTCTGAAACTAAATTGTAAACTAGATAAACTCATCTTTCACAGAAAAAGTTTGAAAAATGTATTGTAGTTACAAATAATATGTTCTAAGGCATTACGTCTAGTAAAAATTGAATTTCTATATACCTTAACTCAAAAAAGTCTACACACTTCGTTATAAGTCTGAAATTGATTTCTGAAACCAAAATTGTAAACTAATTAAACTCATCTTTACATAAAAAGTTTGAAAATGTTTTGTAGTCACAAATAATATGTTCTAAAGCATTTCGTCTAGTAAAAATTGCATTTCTATGTACGTTGATTCAAGAAAATATGAAGGAAGGCAAATTTCACAATAGAAGAAGGATGAAAGACCAAGAAGAACTAATCCAAATCCAAACAAATTTCATCTATCTTGAATCAAATAGAAAGACAAAGCCAACACAAAAAGAAAGAGTTCATAAAAATGTTGAATTTTATATACCTTAACTCAAAAAGTCTACACACTTCGTTATAAGTCTGAAATTGATTTCTGAAACTAAATTGTAAACTAGTTAAACTCATCTTTAACAGAAAAAGTTTGAAAATGTTTTGTAGTCACAAATAATATGTTCTAAAGCATTTCGTCTAGTAAAAATTGCATTTCTATGTACGTTGATTCAAGAAAATATGAGGAAGGCAAATTTCACAATAGCAGAAGGATGAAAAACCAAGAGAACTAATCCAAATCCAAACAAATTTCATCTATGTTGAATCAAATAGAAAGACAAAGCCAACACAAAAAGAAAGAGTTCATAAAAATGTTGAATTTTTTATACCTTAACTCAAAAAAGTCTACACACTTCGTTATAAGTCTGAAATTGATTTCTGAAACTAAATTGTAAACTAGTTAAACTCATCTTTAACAGAAAAAGTTTGAAAATGTTTTGTAGTCACAAATAATATGTTCTAAGGCATTACGTCTAGTAAAAATTGCATTTCTATATACGTTGATTCAAGAAAATATGAAGGAAGTCAAATTTCACAATAGAAGAAGGATGAAAGACCATGCATAACTAACCCAATTCCTAACAAAATTCATCTATCATGAATCAAATAGAAAGACAAAGCCAACACAAATGAAAGAGTTCATAAAATTTTGAATTTTATATACGTTAACTCAAAAAAGTCTACAAGTCGGAAATTGATTTCTGAGATTAAATCTTAAACTAGATAAACTCATCTTTAACAGACAAAGTTTGAAAAATGCATTGTAATCACAAATTATATGTTCTAAAGCATTACGTCTAGTAAAAATTGCATTTCTATGTACGTTGATTCAAGAAAATATGAAGGAAGGCAAATTTCACAATTGAAGAAGGATGAAAGACCAAGAAGAACTAATCCAAATCCAAACAAATTTCATCTATCTTGAATCAATAGAAAGCCAGAGCTAACAAAAAAAGAAAAAAAGTTCATAAAAATGTTGAATTTTTATACTTAACTCAAAAAAGTCTACACACTTCGTTATAAGTATGAAATTGATTTCTGAACTCAATTGTAAACTAGGTTAAACTCATCTTTAACAGAAAAAGTTTAAAAAATGTATGTAATCACAAATAATATGTTCTAAAGCATTACGTCTAGTAAAAATTGCATTTCTATGTACGTTGATTCAAGAAAATATGAAGGAAAAATTTCACAATAGAAGAAGGATGAAAGACCAAGAAGAACTAATCCAAATCCAAACAAACTTCATCTATCTTGAATCAAATAGCTATACAAAGCCAACACAAAAAGAAAGAGTTCATAAAAATGTTGAATTTTATATACCTTAACTCAAAAAAGTCTACACACTTCGTTATCAGTCTGAAATTGATTTCTGAAACTAAATTGTAAACTAGTTTAAACTCATCTTTAACAGAAAAAGTTTGAAAATGTTTGTAGTCACAAATAAATGTTCTAAAGCATTCGTCTAGTAAAAATTGCATTTCTATGTACGTTGATTCAAGAAAATATGAAGGAAGGCAAATTTCACAATAGAAGAAGGATGAAAGACCAGAAGAACTAAACCAAATCAACAAATTTCATCTATCTTGAATCAAATAGAAAGACAAAGCCACACAAAAAGAAAGAGTTCATAAAAATGAATTTTATATACCTTAACTCAAAAAAGTCTACACACTTCGTTTAAAGTCTGAAATTGATTTCTGAAACTAAATTGTAAACTAGTTAAACTCATCTTTAACAGAAAAATTTTGAAAAATGTTTGTAGTCACAAATAATATGTTCTAAGGCATTACGTCTAGTAAATATTGCATTTCTATATACGTTGATTCAAGAAAATATGAGGAAGTCAAATTCACAATAGAAGAAGGATGAAAGACCATGCACAACTAATCCAAATCCTAACAAAATTTCATCTATCTTGAATCAAATAGAAAGACAAAGCCAACAAAAAAGAAAGAGTTCATAAAAATGTTGAATTTTATATACCTTAACTCAAAAAAGTCTACACACTTCGTTATAAGTATGAAATTGATTTTCTGAAACTAAATTGTAAACTAGATAAACTCATCTTTCACAGAAAAGTTTGAAAAATGTATTGTAGTTACAAATAATATGTTCTAAGGCATTACGTCTAGTAAAAATTGAATTTCTATATACGTTGATTTTAGAAAATATGAAGGAAGAAAATTTCACAATAGAAGAAGATGAAAGACCATGCATAACTAATCCAAATCCTAACAAATTTCATCTATTGAATCAAATAGAAAGACAAAGCCAACACAAATGAAAGAGTTCATAAAATTTTGAATTTTATATACGTTAACTCAAAAAGCGTCTACAAGTCGGAAATTGATTTCTGAGACTAAATCTTAAACTAGATAAACTCTCTTTAACAGAAAAAGTTTGAAAAATAGTATTGTCATCACAAATTATATGTTCTAAAGCATTAAGTCTAGTAAAAATTGCATTTCTATGTACGTTGATTCAAGAAAATATGAAGGAAGGCAACATTTCACAATAGAGAAGGATGAAAGACAACGAAGAACTAATCCAAATCACAACAATTTCATCTATCTTGAATCAAATAGAAAGACAGAGCCAACAAAAAAAAAACGAGTTCATAAAAATGTTGAATTTTATATACCTTAACTCAAAAAAGTCTACACACTTCGTTATAAGTCTGAAAATGATTTATGGAAACTGAATTGTAAACTAGATAAACTCATCTTTAACAGAAAAAGTTTAAAAAATGTATTGTATCACAAATACTATGTTCTAAAGCATTACGTCTAGTAAAAATTGCCATTTCTATGTACGTTGATTCAAGAAAATATGAAGGAAAATTCCACAATAGAAGAAGGATGAAAGACCAAGAAGACTAATCCAAATCCAAACAAACTTTATCTATCTTGAATCAAATAGAAAGACAAAGCCAACACAAAAGAAAGAGTTCATAAAAATGTTGAATTTTATATACCTTAACTCAAAAAAGTCTACACACTTCGTTATAAGTATGAAATTGATTTCTGAAACTAAATTGTAAACTAGATAAACTCATCTTTAACATAAAAGTTTGAAAATGTTGTAGTCACAAATAATATGTTCTAAAGCATTTCGTCTAGTTAAAAATTGCATTTCATGTACGTTTGATTCAAGAAAATATGAAGGAAGGCAAAATTTCACAATGAGAAGAAGGATGAAAGACCAAGAAGAACTAAACCAAATCCAAACAAATTTCATCTATCTTGAATCAAATAGAAAGACAAAGCCAACACAAAAAGAAAGAGTTCATAAAAATGTTGAATTTTATTACCTTAACTCAAAAAATCTACACACTTCGTTATAAGTCTGAAATTGATTTCTGAAACTAAATTGTAAACTGGTTAAACTCATCTTTAACAGAAAAATTTTGAAAATGTTTTGTAGTCACAAATAATATGTTCTAAGGCATTACGTCTAGTAAATATTGCATTTCTATATACGTTGATTCAAGAAAATATGAAGGAAGGCAAATTTCACAATAGAAGAAGGATGAAAGACAACGAAGAACTAATCCAAATCCAAACAAATTTTATCTATCTTGAATCAAATAGAAAGACAGAGCCAACAAAAATAAAGAGTTCATAAAAATGTTGAATTTTATATACCTTAACTCAAAAAGTCTACACTTCGTTATAAGTCTGAAATTGATTTATGAAACTGAATTGTAAACTAGATAAACTCATCTTTAACAGAAAAAGTTTGAAAAGTTTGAAAAATGTATTCTAATCACAAATAATATGTTCTAAAGCATTTCGTCTAGTAAAATTGCATTACTATGTACGTTGATTCAAGAAAATATGAAGGAAGCCAAATTTCACAATTGAAGAAGGATGAAAGACCAGAAGAACTAATCCAAATCCAACAAATTTCATCTATCTTGAATCAAATAGAAAGACAGAGCTAACAAAAAAGAAAAAGTTCATAAAAAATGTTGAATTTTATATACCTTAACTCAAAAAAGTCTACACACTTCGTTATAAGTATGAAATTGATTTCTGAACTCAATTGTAAACTAGATAAACTCATTTACAGAAAAAGTTTAAAAAATGTATTGTATCACAAATAATATGTTCTAAAGCATTACGTCTAGTAAAAATGCATTTCTATGTACGTTGATTCAAGAAAATATGAAGGAAAATTTCACAATAGAAGAAGGTGAAGATAAAGAAGAAAACTAATCCAAATCCAAACAAACTTATCTATCTTGAATCAAATAGAGAGGACAAAGCCAACAAAAAGAAAGAGTTCATAAAAATGTTGAATTTTATATACCTTAACTCAAAAAGTACCACTTCGTTATAAGTCTGAAATTGATTATGAAACTGAATGTAAACTAGATAAACTCATCTTTAACAGAAAAGTTTGAAAAAGTATTCTAATCACAAATAATATGTTCTAAAGCATTTCGTCTAGTAAAAATTGCATTACTATGTACGTTGATTCAAGAAAATATGAAGGAAGGCAAATTTCACAATTGAAGAAGGATTGAAAAAGACCAAGAAGAACTAATCCAAATCCAAACAAATTTCATCTATCTGAATCAAATAGAAGACAGAGCTAACAAAAAAAGAAAAAGTTCATAAAAAATGTTTGAATTTTATATACCTTAACTCAAAAAGTCTACACACTTCGTTATAAGTATGAAATTGATTTCTGACTCAATTGTAAACTAGATAAACTCATCTTTAACAGAAAAAGTTTAAAAAATGTATGTAATCACAAATAATATGTTCTAAAGCATTACGTCTAGTAAAAATTGCATTTCTATGTACGTTGATTCAAGAAAATATGAAGGAAAATTTCACAATAGAAGAAGGATGAAAGACCAAGAAACTAATCCAAATCCAAACAAACTTCATCTATCTTGAATCAAATAGAGAGGACAAAGCCAACACAAAAAGAAAGAGTTCATAAAATGTTGAATTTATATACTTAACTCAAAAAAGTCTACACACTTCGTTATAGTCTGAAATTGATTCTGAAACTAAATTGTAAACTAGTTAAACTCATCTTTAACATAAAAAGTTTGAAAATGTTTTGTAGTCACAAATAATAGTTCTAAAGCATTTCGTCTAGTAAAAATTGCATTTCTATGTACGTTGATTCAAGAAAATATGAAGGAAGGAAAATTTCACAATAGAAGAAGGATGAAAGACCAAGAAGAACTAAACCAAATCCAAACAAATTTCATCTATCTTGAATCAAATAGAAAGACAAAGCCAACACAAAAAGAAAGAGTTCATAAAAATGTTGAATTTTATATACCTTAACTCAAAAAAGTCTACACACTTCGTTATAAGTCTGAAATTGATTTCTGAAACTAAATTGTAAACTAGTTAAACTCATCTTTAACAGAAAAATTTTGAAAATTTTTTGTAGTCACAAATAATATGTTCTAAGGCATTACGTCGTAAATATTGCATTTCTATATACGTTGATCAAGAAATATGGAGGAAGTCAAATTTCACAATAGAAGAAGGATGAAAGACCATGCACAACTAATCCAAATCCTAACAAATTTCATCTATCTTGAATCAAATAGAAAGACAAGCCAACACAAAAAGAAAGAGTTCATAAAAATGTTGAATTTTATATACCTTAACTCAAAAAAGTCTACACACTTCGTTATAAGTATGAAATTGATTTCTGAAACTAAATTGTAAACTAGATAAACTCATCTTTCACAGAAAAGTTTTGAAAAATGTTTGTAGTTACAAATAATATGTTCTAAGGCATTACGTCTAGTAAAAAATTGAATTTCTATATACGTTGATTTTAGAAAATATGAAGGAAAGAAAATTCACAATAGAAGAAGGATGAAAGACCATGCAAAACTAATCCAAATCCTAACAAATTTCATCTATCTTGAATCAAATAGAAAGACAAAGCCAACACAAATGAAAGAGTCATAAAATTTTTTTTTATATACGTTAACTCAAAAGCGTCTACAAGTCGGAAATTGATTTCTGAGACTAAATCTTAAACTAGATAAAACTCTCTTTAACAGAAAAAGTTCGAAAATATATTGTAATCACAAATTATATGTTCTAAAGCATTAAGTCTCTATAAAAAATTGCATTTCTATGTACGTTGATTTAGAAAATATGAAGGAAGGCAAATTTCACAATAGAAGAAGAAGATGATGAAAGACACGAGAACTAATCCAAATCCAAACAATTTCATCTATCTTGAATCAAATAGAAAGACAGAGCCAACAAAAAAATAAAGAGTTCATAAAAATGTTGAATTTTATATACCTTAACTCAAAAAAGTCTACACACTTCGTTATAAGTCTGAAATTGATTTATGAAACTGAATTGTAAACTAGATAAACTCATCTTTAACAGAAAAAGTTTGAAAAATGTATTCTAATCACAAATAATATGTTCTAAAGCATTTCGTCTAGTAAAAATTGCATTACTATGTACGTTGATTCAAGAAAATATGAAGGAAGGCAAATTTCACAATTGAAGAAGGATGAAAGACCAAGAAGAACTAATCCAAATCCAAACAAATTTCATCTATCTTGAATCAAATAGAAAGACAGAGCTAACAAAAAAAGAAAAAGTTCATAAAAATGTTGAATTTTATATACCTTAACTCAAAAAAGTCTACACACTTCGTTATAAGTATGAAATTGATTTCTGAACTCAATTGTAAACTAGATAAACTCATCTTTAACAGAAAAAGTTTAAAAAATGTATTGTAATCACAAATAATATGTTCTAAAGCATTACGTCTAGTAAAAATTGCATTTCTATGTACGTTGATTCAAGAAAATATGAAGGAAAATTTCACAATAGAAGAAGGATGAAAGACCAAGAAGAACTAATCCAAATCCAAACAAACTTCATCTATCTTGAATCAAATAGAGAGACAAAGCCAACACAAAAAGAAAGAGTTCATAAAAATGTTGAATTTTATATACCTTAACTCAAAAAAGTCTACACACTTCGTTATAAGTCTGAAATTGATTTCTGAAACTAAATTGTAAACTAGTTAAACTCATCTTTAACATAAAAAGTTTGAAAATGTTTTGTAGTCACACATAATATGTTCTAAAGCATTTCGTCTAGTAAAAATTGCATTTCTATGTACGTTGATTCAAGAAAATATGAAGGAAGGCAAATTTCACAATAGAAGAAGGATGAAAGACCAAGAAGAACTAAACCAAATCCAAACAAATTTCATCTATCTTGAATCAAATAGAAAGACAAAGCCAACACAAAAAGAAAGAGTTCATAAAAATATTGAATTTTATATACCTTAACTCAAAAAAGTCTACACACTTCGTTATAAGTCTGAAATTGATTTCTGAAACTAAATTGTAAACTAGTTAAACTCATCTTTAACAGAAAAATTTTCAAAATGTTTTGTAGTCACAAATAATATGTTCTAAGGCATTACGTCTAGTAAATATTGCATTTCTATATACGTTGATTCAAGAAAATATGGAGGAAGTCAAATTTCACAATAGAAGAAGGATGAAAGACCATGCACAACTAATCCAAATCCTAACAAATTTCATCTATCTTGAATCAAATAGAAAGACAAAGCCAACACAAAAAGAAAGAGTTCATAAAAATGTTGAATTTTATATACCTTAACTCAAAAAAGTCTACACACTTCGTTATAAGTATGAAATTGATTTCTGAAACTAAATTGTAAACTAGATAAACTCATCTTTCACAGAAAAAGTTTGAAAAATGTATTGTAGTTACAAATAATATGTTCTAAGGCATTACGTCTAGTAAAAATTGAATTTCTATATACGTTGATTTTAGAAAATATGAAGGAAAGAAAATTTCACAATAGAAGAAGGATGAAAGACCATGCATAACTAATCCAAATCCTAACAAATTTCATCTATCTTGAATCAAATAGAAAGACAAAGCCAACACAAATGAAAGAGTTCATAAAATTTTGAATTTTATATACGTTAACTCAAAAGCGTCTACAAGTCGGAAATTGATTTCTGAGATTAAATCTTAAACTAGATAAACTCATCTTTAACAGAAAAAGTTTGAAAAATATATTGTAATCACAAATTATATGTTCTAAAGCATTAAGTCTAGTAAAAATTGCATTTCTATGTACGTTGATTCAAGAAAATATGAAGGAAGGCAAATTTCACAATAGAAGAAGGATGAAAGACAACGAAGAACTAATCCAAATCCAAACAAATTTCATCTATCTTGAATCAAATAGAAAGACAGAGCCAACAAAAAAATAAAGAGTTCATAAAAATGTTGAATTTTATATACCTTAACTCAAAAAAGTCTACACACTTCGTTATAAGTCTGAAATTGATTTATGAAACTGAATTGTAAACTAGATAAACTCATCTTTAACAGAAAAAGTTTGAAAAATGTATTCTAATCACAAATAATATGTTCTAAAGCATTTCGTCTAGTAAAAATTGCATTACTATGTACGTTGATTCAAGAAAATATGAAGGAAGGCAAATTTCACAATAGATAAAGGATGAAAGACCAAGAAGAACTAATCCAAATCCAAACAAAATTCATCTATCTTGAGTCAAATAGAAAGACAAAGCCAACACAAAAAGAAAGAGTTCATAAAAATGTTGAATTTTATATACCTTAACTCAAAAAAGTCTACACACTTCGTTATAAGTCTGAAATTGATTTCTGAAACTAAATTGTAAACTAGTTAAACTCATCTTTAACAGAAAAATTTTGAAAATGTTTTGTAGTCACAAATAATATGTTCTAAGGCATTACGTCTAGTAAATATTGCATTTCTATATACGTTGATTCAAGAAAATATGGAGGAAGTCAAATTTCACAATAGAAGAAGGATGAAAGACCATGCACAACTAATCCAAATCCTATCAAATTTCATCTATCTTGAATCAAATAGAAAGACAAAGCCAACACAAAAAGAAAGAGTTCATAAAAATGTTGAATTTTATATACCTTAACTCAAAAAAGTCTACACACTTCGTTATAAGTATGAAATTGATTTCTGAAACTAAATTGTAAACTAGATAAACTCATCTTTCACAGAAAAAGTTTGAAAAATGTATTGTAGTTACAAATAATATGTTCTAAGGCATTACGTCTAGTAAAAATTGAATTTCTATATACGTTGATTTTAGAAAATATGAAGGAAAGAAAATTTCACAATAGAAGAAGGATGAAAGACCATGCATAACTAATCCAAATCCTAACAAATTTCATCTATCTTGAATCAAATAGAAAGACAAAGCCAACACAAATGAAAGAGTTCATAAAATTTTGAATTTTATATACGTTAACTCAAAAGCGTCTACAAGTCGGAAATTGATTTCTGAGACTAAATCTTAAACTAGATAAACTCATCTTTAACAGAAAAAGTTTGAAAAATATATTGTAATCACAAATTATATGTTCTAAAGCATTAAGTCTTGTAAAAATTGCATTTCTATGTACGTTGATTTAAGAAAATATGAAGGAAGGCAAATTTCACAATAGAAGAAGGATGAAAGACAACGAAGAACTAATCCAAATCCAAACAAATTTCATCTATCTTGAATCAAATAGAAAGACAAAGCCAACACAAAAAGAAAGAGTTCATAAAAATGTTGAATTTTATATACCTTAACTCAAAAAAGTCTACACACTTCGTTATAAGTCTGAAATTGATTTCTGAAACTAAATTGTAAACTAGTTAAACTCATCTTTAACATAAAAAGTTTGAAAATGTTTTGTAGTCACACATAATATGTTCTAAAGCATTTCGTCTAGTAAAAATTGCATTTCTATGTACGTTGATTCAAGAAAATATGAAGGAAGGCAAATTTCACAATAGAAGAAGGATGAAAGACCAAGAAGAACTAAACCAAATCCAAACAAATTTCATCTATCTTGAATCAAATAGAAAGACAAAGCCAACACAAAAAGAAAGAGTTCATAAAAATATTGAATTTTATATACCTTAACTCAAAAAAGTCTACACACTTCGTTATAAGTCTGAAATTGATTTCTGAAACTAAATTGTAAACTAGTTAAACTCATCTTTAACAGAAAAATTTTCAAAATGTTTTGTAGTCACAAATAATATGTTCTAAGGCATTACGTCTAGTAAATATTGCATTTCTATATACGTTGATTCAAGAAAATATGGAGGAAGTCAAATTTCACAATAGAAGAAGGATGAAAGACCATGCACAACTAATCCAAATCCTAACAAATTTCATCTATCTTGAATCAAATAGAAAGACAAAGCCAACACAAAAAGAAAGAGTTCATAAAAATGTTGAATTTTATATACCTTAACTCAAAAAAGTCTACACACTTCGTTATAAGTATGAAATTGATTTCTGAAACTAAATTGTAAACTAGATAAACTCATCTTTCACAGAAAAAGTTTGAAAAATGTATTGTAGTTACAAATAATATGTTCTAAGGCATTACGTCTAGTAAAAATTGAATTTCTATATACGTTGATTTTAGAAAATATGAAGGAAAGAAAATTTCACAATAGAAGAAGGATGAAAGACCATGCATAACTAATCCAAATCCTAACAAATTTCATCTATCTTGAATCAAATAGAAAGACAAAGCCAATACAAATGAAAGAGTTCATAAAATTTTGAATTTTATATACGTTAACTCAAAAACGTCTACAAGTCGGAAATTGATTTCTGAGACTAAATCTTAAACTAGATAAACTCATCTTTAACAGAAAAAGTTTGAAAAATATATTGTAATCACAAATTATATGTTCTAAAGCATTAAGTCTAGTAAAAATTGCATTTCTATGTACGTTGATTTAAGAAAATATGAAGGAAGGCAAATTTCACATTAGAAGAAGGATGAAAGACAAGGAAGAACTAATCCAAATCCAAACAAATTTCATCTATCTTGAATCAAATAGAAAGACAGAGCCAACAAAAAAATAAAGAGTTCATAAAAATGTTGAATTTTATATACCTTAACTCAAAAAAGTCTACACACTTCGTTATAAGTCTGAAATTGATTTATGAAACTGAATTGTAAACTAGATAAACTCATCTTTAACAGAAAAAGTTTGAAAAATGTATTCTAATCACAAATAATATGTTCTAAAGCATTACGTCTAGTCAAAATTGCATTTCTATGTACGTTGATTCAAGAAAATATGAAGGAAGGCAAATTTCACAATTGAAGAAGGATGAAAGACCAAGAAGAACTAATCCAAATCCAAACAAATTTCATCTATCTTGAATCAAATAGAAAGACAGAGCTAACAAAAAAAGAAAAAGTTCATAAAAATGTTGAATTTTATATACCTTAACTCAAAAAAGTCTACACACTTCGTTATAAGTATGAAATTGATTTCTGAACTCAATTGTAAACTAGATAAACTCATCTTTAACAGAAAAAGTTTAAAAAATGTATTGTAATCACAAATAATATGTTCTAAAGCATTACGTCTAGTAAAAATTGCATTTCTATGTACGTTGATTCAAGAAAATATGAAGGAAAATTTCACAATAGAAGAAGGATGAAAGACCAAGAAGAACTAATCCAAATCCAAACAAACTTCATCTATCTTGAATCAAATAGAGAGACAAAGCCAACACAAAAAGAAAGAGTTCATAAAAATGTTGAATTTTATATACCTTAACTCAAAAAAGTCTACACACTTCGTTATAAGTCTGAAATTGATTTCTGAAACTAAATTGTAAACTAGTTAAACTCATCTTTAACATAAAAAGTTTGAAAATGTTTTGTAGTCACAAATAATATGTTCTAAAGCATTTCGTCTAGTAAAAATTGCATTTCTATGTACGTTGATTCAAGAAAATATGAAGGAAGGAAAATTTCACAATAGAAGAAGGATGAAAGACCAAGAAGAACTAAACCAAATCCAAACAAATTTCATCTATCTTGAATCAAATAGAAAGACAAAGCCAACACAAAAAGAAAGAGTTCATAAAAATGTTGAATTTTATATACCTTAACTCAAAAAAGTCTACACACTTCGTTATAAGTCTGAAATTGATTTCTGAAACTAAATTGTAAACTAGTTAAACTCATCTTTAACAGAAAAATTTTGAAAATGTTTTGTAGTCACAAATAATATGTTCTAAGGCATTACGTCTAGTAAATATTGCATTTCTATATACGTTGATTCAAGAAAATATGGAGGAAGTCAAATTTCACAATAGAAGAAGGATGAAAGACCATGCACAACTAATCCAAATCCTAACAAATTTCATCTATCTTGAATCAAATAGAAAGACAAAGCCAACACAAAAAGAAAGAGTTCATAAAAATGTTGAATTTTATATACCTTAACTCAAAAAAGTCTACACACTTCGTTATAAGTATGAAATTGATTTCTGAAACTAAATTGTAAACTAGATAAACTCATCTTTCACAGAAAAGTTTTGAAAAATGTTTTGTAGTTACAAATAATATGTTCTAAGGCATTACGTCTAGTAAAAATTGAATTTCTATATACGTTGATTTTAGAAAATATGAAGGAAAGAAAATTTCACAATAGAAGAAGGATGAAAGACCATGCATAACTAATCCAAATCCTAACAAATTTCATCTATCTTGAATCAAATAGAAAGACAAAGCCAACACAAATGAAAGAGTTCATAAAATTTTTAATTTTATATACGTTAACTCAAAAGCGTCTACAAGTCGGAAATTGATTTCTGAGACTAAATCTTAAACTAGATAAACTCATCTTTAACAGAAAAAGTTCGAAAAATATATTGTAATCACAAATTATATGTTCTAAAGCATTAAGTCTAGTAAAAATTGCATTTCTATGTACGTTGATTTAAGAAAATATGAAGGAAGGCAAATTTCACAATAGAAGAAGGATGAAAGACAACGAAGAACTAATCCAAATCCAAACAAATTTCATCTATCTTGAATCAAATAGAAAGACAGAGCCAACAAAAAAATAAAGAGTTCATAAAAATGTTGAATTTTATATACCTTAACTCAAAAAAGTCTACACACTTCGTTATAAGTCTGAAATTGATTTATGAAACTGAATTGTAAACTAGATAAACTCATCTTTAACAGAAAAAGTTTGAAAAATGTATTCTAATCACAAATAATATGTTCTAAAGCATTTCGTCTAGTAAAAATTGCATTACTATGTACGTTGATTCAAGAAAATATGAAGGAAGGCAAATTTCACAATTGAAGAAGGATGAAAGACCAAGAAGAACTAATCCAAATCCAAACAAATTTCATCTATCTTGAATCAAATAGAAAGACAGAGCTAACAAAAAAAGAAAAAGTTCATAAAAATGTTGAATTTTATATACCTTAACTCAAAAAAGTCTACACACTTCGTTATAAGTATGAAATTGATTTCTGAACTCAATTGTAAACTAGATAAACTCATCTTTAACAGAAAAAGTTTAAAAAATGTATTGTAATCACAAATAATATGTTCTAAAGCATTACGTCTAGTAAAAATTGCATTTCTATGTACGTTGATTCAAGAAAATATGAAGGAAAATTTCACAATAGAAGAAGGATGAAAGACCAAGAAGAACTAATCCAAATCCAAACAAACTTCATCTATCTTGAATCAAATAGAGAGACAAAGCCAACACAAAAAGAAAGAGTTCATAAAAATGTTGAATTTTATATACCTTAACTCAAAAAAGTCTACACACTTCGTTATAAGTCTGAAATTGATTTCTGAAACTAAATTGTAAACTAGTTAAACTCATCTTTAACATAAAAAGTTTGAAAATGTTTTGTAGTCACACATAATATGTTCTAAAGCATTTCGTCTAGTAAAAATTGCATTTCTATGTACGTTGATTCAAGAAAATATGAAGGAAGGCAAATTTCACAATAGAAGAAGGATGAAAGACCAAGAAGAACTAAACCAAATCCAAACAAATTTCATCTATCTTGAATCAAATAGAAAGACAAAGCCAACACAAAAAGAAAGAGTTCATAAAAATATTGAATTTTATATACCTTAACTCAAAAAAGTCTACACACTTCGTTATAAGTCTGAAATTGATTTCTGAAACTAAATTGTAAACTAGTTAAACTCATCTTTAACAGAAAAATTTTCAAAATGTTTTGTAGTCACAAATAATATGTTCTAAGGCATTACGTCTAGTAAATATTGCATTTCTATATACGTTGATTCAAGAAAATATGGAGGAAGTCAAATTTCACAATAGAAGAAGGATGAAAGACCATGCACAACTAATCCAAATCCTAACAAATTTCATCTATCTTGAATCAAATAGAAAGACAAAGCCAACACAAAAAGAAAGAGTTCATAAAAATGTTGAATTTTATATACCTTAACTCAAAAAAGTCTACACACTTCGTTATAAGTATGAAATTGATTTCTGAAACTAAATTGTAAACTAGATAAACTCATCTTTCACAGAAAAAGTTTGAAAAATGTATTGTAGTTACAAATAATATGTTCTAAGGCATTACGTCTAGTAAAAATTGAATTTCTATATACGTTGATTTTAGAAAATATGAAGGAAAGAAAATTTCACAATAGAAGAAGGATGAAAGACCATGCATAACTAATCCAAATCCTAACAAATTTCATCTATCTTGAATCAAATAGAAAGACAAAGCCAACACAAATGAAAGAGTTCATAAAATTTTGAATTTTATATACGTTAACTCAAAAGCGTCTACAAGTCGGAAATTGATTTCTGAGATTAAATCTTAAACTAGATAAACTCATCTTTAACAGAAAAAGTTTGAAAAATATATTGTAATCACAAATTATATGTTCTAAAGCATTAAGTCTAGTAAAAATTGCATTTCTATGTACGTTGATTCAAGAAAATATGAAGGAAGGCAAATTTCACAATAGAAGAAGGATGAAAGACAACGAAGAACTAATCCAAATCCAAACAAATTTCATCTATCTTGAATCAAATAGAAAGACAGAGCCAACAAAAAAATAAAGAGTTCATAAAAATGTTGAATTTTATATACCTTAACTCAAAAAAGTCTACACACTTCGTTATAAGTCTGAAATTGATTTATGAAACTGAATTGTAAACTAGATAAACTCATCTTTAACAGAAAAAGTTTGAAAAATGTATTCTAATCACAAATAATATGTTCTAAAGCATTTCGTCTAGTAAAAATTGCATTACTATGTACGTTGATTCAAGAAAATATGAAGGAAGGCAAATTTCACAATAGATAAAGGATGAAAGACCAAGAAGAACTAATCCAAATCCAAACAAAATTCATCTATCTTGAGTCAAATAGAAAGACAAAGCCAACACAAAAAGAAAGAGTTCATAAAAATGTTGAATTTTATATACCTTAACTCAAAAAAGTCTACACACTTCGTTATAAGTCTGAAATTGATTTCTGAAACTAAATTGTAAACTAGTTAAACTCATCTTTAACAGAAAAATTTTGAAAATGTTTTGTAGTCACAAATAATATGTTCTAAGGCATTACGTCTAGTAAATATTGCATTTCTATATACGTTGATTCAAGAAAATATGGAGGAAGTCAAATTTCACAATAGAAGAAGGATGAAAGACCATGCACAACTAATCCAAATCCTATCAAATTTCATCTATCTTGAATCAAATAGAAAGACAAAGCCAACACAAAAAGAAAGAGTTCATAAAAATGTTGAATTTTATATACCTTAACTCAAAAAAGTCTACACACTTCGTTATAAGTATGAAATTGATTTCTGAAACTAAATTGTAAACTAGATAAACTCATCTTTCACAGAAAAAGTTTGAAAAATGTATTGTAGTTACAAATAATATGTTCTAAGGCATTACGTCTAGTAAAAATTGAATTTCTATATACGTTGATTTTAGAAAATATGAAGGAAAGAAAATTTCACAATAGAAGAAGGATGAAAGACCATGCATAACTAATCCAAATCCTAACAAATTTCATCTATCTTGAATCAAATAGAAAGACAAAGCCAACACAAATGAAAGAGTTCATAAAATTTTGAATTTTATATACGTTAACTCAAAAGCGTCTACAAGTCGGAAATTGATTTCTGAGACTAAATCTTAAACTAGATAAACTCATCTTTAACAGAAAAAGTTTGAAAAATATATTGTAATCACAAATTATATGTTCTAAAGCATTAAGTCTTGTAAAAATTGCATTTCTATGTACGTTGATTTAAGAAAATATGAAGGAAGGCAAATTTCACAATAGAAGAAGGATGAAAGACAACGAAGAACTAATCCAAATCCAAACAAATTTCATCTATCTTGAATCAAATAGAAAGACAGAGCCAACAAAAAAATAAAGAGTTCATAAAAATGTTGAATTTTATATACCTTAACTCAAAAAAGTCTACACACTTCGTTATAAGTCTGAAATTGATTTATGAAACTGAATTGTAAACTAGATAAACTCATCTTTAACAGAAAAAGTTTGAAAAATGTATTCTAATCACAAATAATATGTTCTAAAGCATTTCGTCTAGTAAAAATTGCATTACTATGTACGTTGATTCAAGAAAATATGAAGGAAGGCAAATTTCACAATAGATAAAGGATGAAAGACCAAGAAGAACTAATCCAAATCCAAACAAAATTCATCTATCTTGAGTCAAATAGAAAGACAAAGCCAACACAAAAAGAAAGAGTTCATAAAAATGTTGAATTTTATATACCTTAACTCAAAAAAGTCTACACACTTCGTTATAAGTCTGAAATTGATTTCTGAAACTAAATTGTAAACTAGTTAAACTCATCTTTAACAGAAAAATTTTGAAAATGTTTTGTAGTCACAAATAATATGTTCTAAGGCATTACGTCTAGTAAATATTGCATTTCTATATACGTTGATTCAAGAAAATATGGAGGAAGTCAAATTTCACAATAGAAGAAGGATGAAAGACCATGCACAACTAATCCAAATCCTAACAAATTTCATCTATCTTGAATCAAATAGAAAGACAAAGCCAACACAAAAAGAAAGAGTTCATAAAAATGTTGAATTTTATATACCTTAACTCAAAAAAGTCTACACACTTCGTTATAAGTATGAAATTGATTTCTGAAACTAAATTGTAAACTAGATAAACTCATCTTTCACAGAAAAAGTTTGAAAAATGTATTGTAGTTACAAATAATATGTTCTAAGGCATTACGTCTAGTAAAAATTGAATTTCTATATACGTTGATTTTAGAAAATATGAAGGAAAGAAAATTTCACAATAGAAGAAGGATGAAAGACCATGCATAACTAATCCAAATCCTAACAAATTTCATCTATCTTGAATCAAATAGAAAGACAAAGCCAATACAAATGAAAGAGTTCATAAAATTTTGAATTTTATATACGTTAACTCAAAAACGTCTACAAGTCGGAAATTGATTTCTGAGACTAAATCTTAAACTAGATAAACTCATCTTTAACAGAAAAAGTTTGAAAAATATATTGTAATCACAAATTATATGTTCTAAAGCATTAAGTCTAGTAAAAATTGCATTTCTATGTACGTTGATTTAAGAAAATATGAAGGAAGGCAAATTTCACATTAGAAGAAGGATGAAAGACAAGGAAGAACTAATCCAAATCCAAACAAATTTCATCTATCTTGAATCAAATAGAAAGACAGAGCCAACAAAAAAATAAAGAGTTCATAAAAATGTTGAATTTTATATACCTTAACTCAAAAAAGTCTACACACTTCGTTATAAGTCTGAAATTGATTTATGAAACTGAATTGTAAACTAGATAAACTCATCTTTAACAGAAAAAGTTTGAAAAATGTATTCTAATCACAAATAATATGTTCTAAAGCATTACGTCTAGTCAAAATTGCATTTCTATGTACGTTGATTCAAGAAAATATGAAGGAAGGCAAATTTCACAATTGAAGAAGGATGAAAGACCAAGAAGAACTAATCCAAATCCAAACAAATTTCATCTATCTTGAATCAAATAGAAAGACAGAGCTAACAAAAAAAGAAAAAGTTCATAAAAATGTTGAATTTTATATACCTTAACTCAAAAAAGTCTACACACTTCGTTATAAGTATGAAATTGATTTCTGAACTCAATTGTAAACTAGATAAACTCATCTTTAACAGAAAAAGTTTAAAAAATGTATTGTAATCACAAATAATATGTTCTAAAGCATTACGTCTAGTAAAAATTGCATTTCTATGTACGTTGATTCAAGAAAATATGAAGGAAAATTTCACAATAGAAGAAGGATGAAAGATCAAGAAGAACTAATCCAAATCCAAACAAACTTCATCTATCTTGAATCAAATAGAGAGACAAAGCCAACACAAAAAGAAAGAGTTCATAAAAATGTTGAATTTTATATACCTTAACTCAAAAAAGTCTACACACTTCGTTATAAGTCTGAAATTGATTTCTGAAACTAAATTGTAAACTAGTTAAACTCATCTTTAACATAAAAAGTTTGAAAATGTTTTGTAGTCACAAATAATATGTTCTAAAGCATTTCGTCTAGTAAAAATTGCATTTCTATGTACGTTGATTCAAGAAAATATGAAGGAAGGAAAATTTCACAATAGAAGAAGGATGAAAGACCAAGAAGAACTAAACCAAATCCAAACAAATTTCATCTATCTTGAATCAAATAGAAAGACAAAGCCAACACAAAAAGAAAGAGTTCATAAAAATATTGAATTTTATATACCTTAACTCAAAAAAGTCTACACACTTCGTTATAAGTCTGAAATTGATTTCTGAAACTAAGTTGTAAACTAGTTAAACTCATCTTTAACAGAAAAATTTTGAAAATGTTTTGTAGTCACAAATAATATGTTCTAAGGCATTACGTCTAGTAAATATTGCATTTCTATATACGTTGATTCAAGAAAATATGGAGGAAGTCAAATTTCACAATAGAAGAAGGATGAAAGACCATGCACAACTAATCCAAATCCTAACAAATTTCATCTATCTTGAATCAAATAGAAAGACAATGCCAACACAAAAAGAAAGAGTTCATAAAAATGTTGAATTTTATATACCTTAACTCAAAAAAGTCTACACACTTCGTTATAAGTATGAAATTGATTTCTGAAACTAAATTGTAAACTAGATAAACTCATCTTTCACAGAAAAAGTTTGAAAAATGTATTGTAGTTACAAATAATATGTTCTAAGGCATTACGTCTAGTAAAAATTGAATTTCTATATACGTTGATTTTAGAAAATATGAAGGAAAGAAAATTTCACAATAGAAGAAGGATGAAAGACCATGCATAACTAATCCAAATCCTAACAAATTTCATCTATCTTGAATCAAATAGAAAGACAAAGCCAACACAAATGAAAGAGTTCATAAAATTTTGAATTTTATATACGTTAACTCAAAAAAGTCTACAAGTCGGAAATTGATTTCTGAGACTAAACCGTAAACTAGATAAACTCATCTTTAACAGAAAAAGTTTGAAAAATGTATTATAATCACAAATTATATGTTCTAAAGCATTACGTCTAGTAAAAATTGCATTCTATGTACGTCGATTCAAGAAAATATGAAGGAAGGCAAATTTCACAATAGAAGAAGGATGAAAGACCAAGAAGAACAAATCCAAATCCAAACAAATTTCATCTATCTTGAACCAAATAGAAAGACAAAGCCAACACAAAAAGAAAGAGTTCATAAAAATATTGAATTTTATAAACCTTAACTCAAAAAAGTCTACACACTTCGTTATGAGTCTGAAATTGATTTCTGAAACTAAATTGTAAACTAGATAAACTCATCTTTAACAGAAAAAGTAAGAAAAATGTATTGTAATCACAAATAACATGTTCTAAAGCATTACGTCTAGTAAAAATTTCATTTCTATGTACGTTGATTCAAGAAAATATGAAGGAAGGAAAATTTAACAATAGAAGAAGGATGAAAGACCAAGAAGAACTAATCCAAGTCCAAACAAATTTCATCTATCTTGAACCAAATAGAAAGACAAAGCCAACACAAAAAGAAAGAGTTCATAAAAATGTTGAATTTTATATACCTTAACTCAAAAAAGTCTACACACTTCGTTATAAGTCTGAAATTGATTTCTGAAACTAAATTGTAAACTAGTTAAACTCATCTTTAACATAAAAAGTTTGAAAATGTTTTGTAGTCACAAATAATATGTTCTAAAGCATTTCGTCTAGTAAAAATTGCATTTCTATGTACGTTGATTCAAGAAAATATGAAGGAAGGCAAATTTCACAATAGAAGAAGGATGAAAGACCAAGAAGAACTAAACCAAATCCAAACAAATTTCATCTATCTTGAATCAAATAGAAAGACAAAGCCAACACAAAAAGAAAGAGTTCATAAAAATGTTGAATTTTATATACCTTAACTCAAAAGCGTCTACAAGTCGGAAATTGATTTCTGAGACTAAATCTTAAACTAGATAAACTCATCTTTAACAGACAAAGTTTGAAAAATGCATTGTAATCACAAATTATATGTTCTAAAGCATTACGTCTAGTAAAAATTGCATTTCTATGTACGTTGATTCAAGAAAATATGAAGGAAGGCAAATTTCACAATAGAAGAAGGATGAAAGACCAAGAAGAACTAAACCAAATCCAAACAAATTTCATCTATCTTGAATCAAATAGAAAGACAAAGCCAACACAAAAAGAAAGAGTTCATAAAAATATTGAATTTTATATACCTTAACTCAAAAAAGTCTACACACTTCGTTATAAGTCTGAAATTGATTTCTGAAACTAAATTGTAAACTAGTTAAACTCATCTTTAACAGAAAAATTTTCAAAATGTTTTGTAGTCACAAATAATATGTTCTAAGGCATTACGTCTAGTAAATATTGCATTTCTATATACGTTGATTCAAGAAAATATGGAGGAAGTCAAATTTCACAATAGAAGAAGGATGAAAGACCATGCACAACTAATCCAAATCCTAACAAATTTCATCTATCTTGAATCAAATAGAAAGACAAAGCCAACACAAAAAGAAAGAGTTCATAAAAATGTTGAATTTTATATACCTTAACTCAAAAAAGTCTACACACTTCGTTATAAGTATGAAATTGATTTCTGAAACTAAATTGTAAACTAGATAAACTCATCTTTCACAGAAAAAGTTTGAAAAATGTATTGTAGTTACAAATAATATGTTCTAAGGCATTACGTCTAGTAAAAATTGAATTTCTATATACGTTGATTTTAGAAAATATGAAGGAAAGAAAATTTCACAATAGAAGAAGGATGAAAGACCATGCATAACTAATCCAAATCCTAACAAATTTCATCTATCTTGAATCAAATAGAAAGACAAAGCCAATACAAATGAAAGAGTTCATAAAATTTTGAATTTTATATACGTTAACTCAAAAACGTCTACAAGTCGGAAATTGATTTCTGAGACTAAATCTTAAACTAGATAAACTCATCTTTAACAGAAAAAGTTTGAAAAATATATTGTAATCACAAATTATATGTTCTAAAGCATTAAGTCTAGTAAAAATTGCATTTCTATGTACGTTGATTTAAGAAAATATGAAGGAAGGCAAATTTCACATTAGAAGAAGGATGAAAGACAAGGAAGAACTAATCCAAATCCAAACAAATTTCATCTATCTTGAATCAAATAGAAAGACAGAGCCAACAAAAAAATAAAGAGTTCATAAAAATGTTGAATTTTATATACCTTAACTCAAAAAAGTCTACACACTTCGTTATAAGTCTGAAATTGATTTATGAAACTGAATTGTAAACTAGATAAACTCATCTTTAACAGAAAAAGTTTGAAAAATGTATTCTAATCACAAATAATATGTTCTAAAGCATTACGTCTAGTCAAAATTGCATTTCTATGTACGTTGATTCAAGAAAATATGAAGGAAGGCAAATTTCACAATTGAAGAAGGATGAAAGACCAAGAAGAACTAATCCAAATCCAAACAAATTTCATCTATCTTGAATCAAATAGAAAGACAGAGCTAACAAAAAAAGAAAAAGTTCATAAAAATGTTGAATTTTATATACCTTAACTCAAAAAAGTCTACACACTTCGTTATAAGTATGAAATTGATTTCTGAACTCAATTGTAAACTAGATAAACTCATCTTTAACAGAAAAAGTTTAAAAAATGTATTGTAATCACAAATAATATGTTCTAAAGCATTACGTCTAGTAAAAATTGCATTTCTATGTACGTTGATTCAAGAAAATATGAAGGAAAATTTCACAATAGAAGAAGGATGAAAGATCAAGAAGAACTAATCCAAATCCAAACAAACTTCATCTATCTTGAATCAAATAGAGAGACAAAGCCAACACAAAAAGAAAGAGTTCATAAAAATGTTGAATTTTATATACCTTAACTCAAAAAAGTCTACACACTTCGTTATAAGTCTGAAATTGATTTCTGAAACTAAATTGTAAACTAGTTAAACTCATCTTTAACATAAAAAGTTTGAAAATGTTTTGTAGTCACAAATAATATGTTCTAAAGCATTTCGTCTAGTAAAAATTGCATTTCTATGTACGTTGATTCAAGAAAATATGAAGGAAGGAAAATTTCACAATAGAAGAAGGATGAAAGACCAAGAAGAACTAAACCAAATCCAAACAAATTTCATCTATCTTGAATCAAATAGAAAGACAAAGCCAACACAAAAAGAAAGAGTTCATAAAAATGTTGAATTTTATATACCTTAACTCAAAAAAGTCTACACACTTCGTTATAAGTCTGAAATTGATTTCTGAAACTAAATTGTAAACTAGTTAAACTCATCTTTAACAGAAAAAGTTTGAAAATGTTTTGTAGTCACAAATAATATGTTCTAAGGCATTACGTCTAGTAAAAATTGCATTTCTATATACGTTGATTCAAGAAAATATGGAGGAAGTCAAATTTCACAATAGAAGAAGGATGAAAGACCATGCATAACTAATCCAAATCCTAACAAATTTCATCTATCTTGAATCAAATAGAAAGACAAAGCCAACACAAAAAGAAAGAGTTCATAAAAATGTTGAATTTTATATACCTTAACTCAAAAAAGTCTACACACTTCGTTATAAGTATGAAATTGATTTCTGAAACTAAATTGTAAACTAGATAAACTCATCTTTAACAGAAAAAGTTTGAAAAATGCATTGTAGTCACAAATAATATGTTCTAAGGCATTACGTCTGGTAAAAATTGAATTTCTATATACGTTGATTCAAGAAAATATGAAGGAAGGCAAATTTCACAATAGAAGAAGGATGAAATACCAAGAAGAACTAATCCAAATCCAAACAAATTTCATCTATCTTGAGTCAAATAGAAAGACAGATCCAACAAAAAAAGAAAGAGTTCATAAAAATGTTGAATTTTATATACCTTAACTCATAAAAGTGTACACACTTCGTTATAAGTCTGAAATTGATTTCTGAAACTTAATTGTAAACTAGATAAACTCATCTTTAACAGAAAAAGTTTGAAAAATGTAATGTAATCACAAATAATATGTTCTACGCATTACGTCTAGTAAAAATTGCATTTCTATGTACGTTGATTTAAGAAAATATGAAGGAAGGCAAATTTCACAATAGAAGAAGGATGAAAGACCAAGAAGAACTAATCCAAATCCAAACAAATTTCATCTATCTTGAATCAAATAGAAAGACAAAGCCAACACAAAAAGAAAGAGTTCATAAAAATGTTGAATTTTATAAACCTTAACTCAAAAAAGTCTACACACTTCGTTATAAGTCTGAAATTGATTTCTGAAACTAAATTGTAAACTAGTTAAACTCATCTTTAACATAAAAAGTTTGAAAATGTTTTGTAGTCACAAATAATATGTTCTAAAGCATTTCGTCTAGTAAAAATTGCATTTCTATGTACGTTGATTCAAGAAAATATGAAGGAAGGCAAATTTCACAATAGAAGAAGGATGAAAGACCAAGAAGAACTAATCCAAATCCAAACAAATTTCATCTATCTTGAATCAAATAGAAAGACAAAGCCAACACAAAAAGAAAGAGTTCATAAAAATGTTGAATTTTATATACCTTAACTCAAAAAAGTCTACACACTTCGTTATAAGTCTGAAATTGATTTCTGAAACTAAATTGTAAACTAGTAAAACTCATCTTTAACAGAAAATTTTTGAAAATGTTTTGTAGTTACAAATAATATGTTCTAAGGCATTACGTCTAGTAAATATTGCATTTCTATATACGTTGATTCAAGAAAATATGGAGGAAGTCAAATTTCACAATAGAAGAAGGATGAAAGACCATGCATAACTAATCCAAATCCTAACAAATTTCATCTATCTTGAATCAAATAGAAAGACAAAGCCAACACAAAAAGAAAGAGTTCATAAAAATGTTGAATTTTATATACCTTAACTCAAAAAAGTCTACACACTTCGTTATAAGTATGAAATTGATTTCTGAAACTAAATTGTAAACTAGATAAACTCATCTTTCACAGAAAAAGTTTGAAAAATGTATTGTAGTTACAAATAATATGTTCTAAGGCATTACGTCTAGTAAAAATTGAATTTCTATATACGTTGATTTTAGAAAATATGAAGGAAAGAAAATTTCACAATAGAAGAAGGATGAAAGACCATGCATAACTAATCCAAATCCTAACAAATTTCATCTATCTTGAATCAAATAGAAAGACAAAGCCAACACAAATGAAAGAGTTCATAAAATTTTGAATTTTATATACGTTAACTCAAAAGCGTCTACAAGTCGGAAATTGATTTCTGAGACTAAATCTTAAACTAGATAAACTCATCTTTAACAGACAAAGTTTGAAAAATGCATTGTAATCACAAATTATATGTTCTAAAGCATTACGTCTAGTAAAAATTGCATTTCTATGTACGTTGATTCAAGAAAATATGAAGGAAGGCAAATTTCACAATTGAAGAAGGATGAAAGACCAAGAAGAACTAATCCAAATCCAAACAAATTTCATCTATCTTGAATCAAATAGAAAGACAGAGCTAACAAAAAAAGAAAAAGTTCATAAAAATGTTGAATTTTATATACCTTAACTCAAAAAAGTCTACACACTTCGTTATAAGTATGAAATTGATTTCTGAACTCAATTGTAAACTAGATAAACTCATCTTTAACAGAAAAAGTTTAAAAAATGTATTGTAATCACAAATAATATGTTCTAAAGCATTACGTCTAGTAAAAATTGCATTTCTATGTACGTTGATTCAAGAAAATATGAAGGAAAATTTCACAATAGAAGAAGGATGAAAGATCAAGAAGAACTAATCCAAATCCAAACAAACTTCATCTATCTTGAATCAAATAGAGAGACAAAGCCAACACAAAAAGAAAGAGTTCATAAAAATGTTGAATTTTATATACCTTAACTCAAAAAAGTCTACACACTTCGTTATAAGTCTGAAATTGATTTCTGAAACTAAATTGTAAACTAGTTAAACTCATCTTTAACATAAAAAGTTTGAAAATGTTTTGTAGTCACAAATAATATGTTCTAAAGCATTTCGTCTAGTAAAAATTGCATTTCTATGTACGTTGATTCAAGAAAATATGAAGGAAGGAAAATTTCACAATAGAAGAAGGATGAAAGACCAAGAAGAACTAAACCAAATCCAAACAAATTTCATCTATCTTGAATCAAATAGAAAGACAAAGCCAACACAAAAAGAAAGAGTTCATAAAAATGTTGAATTTTATATACCTTAACTCAAAAAAGTCTACACACTTCGTTATAAGTCTGAAATTGATTTCTGAAACTAAATTGTAAACTAGTTAAACTCATCTTTAACAGAAAAATTTTGAAAATGTTTTGTAGTCACAAATAATATGTTCTAAGGCATTACGTCTAGTAAATATTGCATTTCTATATACGTTGATTCAAGAAAATATGGAGGAAGTCAAATTTCACAATAGAAGAAGGATGAAAGACCATGCACAACTAATCCAAATCCTAACAAATTTCATCTATCTTGAATCAAATAGAAAGACAAAGCCAACAAAAAAAGAAAGAGTTCATAAAAATGTTGAATTTTATATACCTTAACTCAAAAAAGTCTACACACTTCGTTATAAGTATGAAATTGATTTCTGAAACTAAATTGTAAACTAGATAAACTCATCTTTCACAGAAAAAGTTTGAAAAATGTATTGTAGTTACAAATAATATGTTCTAAGGCATTACGTCTAGTAAAAATTGAATTTCTATATACGTTGATTTTAGAAAATATGAAGGAAAGAAAATTTCACAATAGAAGAAGGATGAAAGACCATGCATAACTAATCCAAATCCTAACAAATTTCATCTATCTTGAATCAAATAGAAAGACAAAGCCAATACAAATGAAAGAGTTCATAAAATTTTGAATTTTATATACGTTAACTCAAAAACGTCTACAAGTCGGAAATTGATTTCTGAGACTAAATCTTAAACTAGATAAACTCATCTTTAACAGAAAAAGTTTGAAAAATATATTGTAATCACAAATTATATGTTCTAAAGCATTAAGTCTAGTAAAAATTGCATTTCTATGTACGTTGATTTAAGAAAATATGAAGGAAGGCAAATTTCACATTAGAAGAAGGATGAAAGACAAGGAAGAACTAATCCAAATCCAAACAAATTTCATCTATCTTGAATCAAATAGAAAGACAGAGCCAACAAAAAAATAAAGAGTTCATAAAAATGTTGAATTTTATATACCTTAACTCAAAAAAGTCTACACACTTCGTTATAAGTCTGAAATTGATTTATGAAACTGAATTGTAAACTAGATAAACTCATCTTTAACAGAAAAAGTTTGAAAAATGTATTCTAATCACAAATAATATGTTCTAAAGCATTACGTCTAGTAAAAATTGCATTTCTATGTACGTTGATTCAAGAAAATATGAAGGCAAATTTCACAATAGAAGAAGGATGAAAGACCAAGAAGAACTAATCCAAATCCAAACAAACTTCATCTATCTTGAATCAAATAGAAAGACAAAACCAACACAAAAAGAAAGAGTTCATAAAAATGTTGAATTTTATATACCTTAACTCAAAAAAGTCTACACACTTCGTTATAAGTCTGAAATTGATTTCTGAAACCAAAATTGTAAACTAGTTAAACTCATCTTTAACATAAAAAAGTTTGAAAATTTTTTGTAGTCACAAATAATATGTTCTAAAGCATTTCGTCTAGTAAAAATTGCATTACTATGTACGTTGATTCAAGAAAATATGAAGGAAGGAAAATTTCACAATAGATAAAGGATGAAAGACCAAGAAGAACTAATCCAAATCCAAACAAATTTCATCTATCTTGAATCAAATAGAAAGACAAAGCCAACACAAAAAGAAAGAGTTCATAAAAATGTTGAATTTTATAAACCTTAACTCAAAAAAGTCTACACACTTCGTTATAAGTCTGAAATTGATTTCTGAAACTAAATTGTAAACTAGTTAAACTCATCTTTAACAGAAAAAGTTTGAAAATGTTTTGTAGTCACAAATAATATGTTCTAAGGCATTACGTCTAGTAAAAATTGCATTTCTATATACGTTGATTCAAGAAAATATGGAGGAAGTCAAATTTCACAATAGAAGAAGGATGAAAGACCATGCATAACTAATCCAAATCCTAACAAATTTCATCTATCTTGAATCAAATAGAAAGACAAAGCCAACACAAAAAGAAAGAGTTCATAAAAATGTTGAATTTTATATACCTTAACTCAAAAAAGTCTACACACTTCGTTATAAGTATGAAATTGATTTCTGAAACTAAATTGTAAACTAGATAAACTCATCTTTAACAGAAAAAGTTTGAAAAATGTATTGTAGTCACAAATAATATGTTCTAAGGCATTACGTCTGGTAAAAATTGAATTTCTATATACGTTGATTCAAGAAAATATGAAGGAAGGCAAATTTCACAATAGAAGAAGGATGAAATACCAAGAAGAACTAATCCAAATCCAAACAAATTTCATCTATCTTGAGTCAAATAGAAAGACAGATCCAACAAAAAAAGAAAGAGTTCATAAAAATGTTGAATTTTATATACCTTAACTCATAAAAGTCTACACACTTCGTTATAATTCTGAAATTGATTTCTGAAACTTAATTGTAAACTAGATAAACTCATCTTTAACAGAAAAAGTTTGAAAAATGTAATGTAATCACAAATAATATGTTCTACGCATTACGTCTAGTAAAAATTGCATTTCTATGTACGTTGATTCAAGAAAATATGAAGGAAGGCAAATTTCACAATAGAAGAAGGATGAAAGACCAAGAAGAACTAATCCAAATCCAAACAAACTTCATCTATCTTGAATCAAATAGAAAGACAAAGCCAACACAAAAAGAAAGAGTTCATAAAAATAATGAATTTTATATACCTTAACTCAAAAAAGTCTATTCCTTGGTTTGCAAGAGCAAGATGGGGGCGGTTATTCAATCATTATATTTCTATAAGGATAATTCACACTTACAGAGAGGTGAATTTTTCAGCAGATAAGATGGCTAAGAATGGTTGTTATCTTGATAATGAAGTGGGAATTCAGTATGAAGGAAGACCTGATTTTTTAATTTCCGTTGAAAACCCTAATGTTTCCTATTTTCGTTTCAAGTAGTGTTACAAGTTTTTTGGGTTGTTGTGACCTCTTTTCTTGTAATCTACTTTTTGTAAATTTTGTTATCTATTAATACAATTTTTGACTTATCAAAAAAAAAAAAATTAACTCAAAAAAGTCTACACACTTCGTTATAAGTCTGAAATTGATTTCTCAAACTAAATTGTAAACTAGTTAAACTCATCTTTAACAGAAAAAGTTTGAAAATGTTTTGTAGTCACAAATAATATGTTCTAAGGCATTACGTCTAGTAAATATTGCATTTCTATATACGTTGATTCAAGAAAATATGGAGGAAGTCAAATTTCACAATAGAAGAAGGATGAAAGACCATGCATAACTAATCCAAATCCTAACAACTTTCATCTATCTTGAATCAAATAGAAAGACAAAGCCAACACAAAAAGAAAGAGTTCATAAAAATGTTGAATTTTATATACCTTAACTCAAAAAAGTCTACACACTTCGTTATAAGTATGAAATTGATTTCTGAAACTAAATTGTAAACTAGATAAACTCATCTTTCACAGAAAAAGTTTGAAAAATGTATTGTAATCACAAATAATATGTTCTAAGTCATTACGTCTAGTAAAAATTGAATTTCTATATATGTTGATTCAAGAAAATATGAAGGAAGGAAAATTTCACAATAGATAAAGGATGAAAGACCAAGAAGAACTAATCCAAATCCAAACAAAATTCATCTATCTTGAATCAAATAGAAAGACAAAGCCAACACAAAAAGAAAGAGTTCATAAAAATGTTGAATTTTATATACCTTAACTCAAAAAAGTCTACACACTTCGTTATAAGTCTGAAATTGATTTCTGAAACTAAATTGTAAACTAGTTAAACTCATCTTTAACAGAAAAAGTTTGAAAATGTTTTGTAGTCACAAATAATATGTTCTAAGGCATTACGTCTAGTAAAAATTGCATTTCTATATACGTTGATTCAAGAAAATATGGAGGAAGTCAAATTTCACAATAGAAGAAGGATGAAAGACCATGCATAACTAATCCAAATCCAAACAAAATTCATCTATCTTGAATCAAATAGAAGACAGAGCCAACAAAAAAAGAAAGAGTTCATAAAAATGTTGAATTTTATATACCTTAACTCAAAAAAGTCTACACACTTCGTTATAAGTCTGAAATTGATTTCTGAAACTAAATTGTAAACTAGATAAACTCATCTTTAACAGAAAAAGTTTTAAAAATGTATTGTAATCACAAACAATATGTTCTAAAGCATTACGTCTAGTAAAAATTGCATTTCTATGTACGTTGATTCAAGAAAATATGAAGGCAAATTTCACAATAGAAGAAGGATGAAAGACCAAGAAGAATTAATCCAAATCCAAACAAACTTCATCTATCTTGAATCAAATAGAAAGACAAAGCCAACACAAAAAGAAAGAGTTCATAAAAATGTTGAATTTTATATACCTTAACTCAAAAAAGTCTATTCCTTGGTTTGCAAGAGCAAGATGGGGGCGGTTATGCAATCATTATATTTCTATAAGGATAATTCACACTTAAAGAGAGGCGAATTTTTCAGCAGATAAGATGGCTAAGAATGGTTGTTATCTTGATAATGAAGTGGGAATTCAGTATGAAGGAAGACCAGATTTTTTAATTTCCGTTGAAAACCCTAATGTTTCCTATTTTCGTTTCAAGTAGTGTTACAAGTTTTTGGGGTTGTTGTGACCTCTTTTCTTGTAATCTAGTTTTTGTAAATTTTGTTATCTATTAATACAATTTTTGACTTATCAAAAAAAAATTAACTCAAAAAAGTCTACACACTTCGTTATAAGTCTGAAATTGATTTCTGAACCTAAATTGTAAACTAGTTAAACTCATCTTTAACAGAAAAAGTTTGAAAATGTTTTATAGTCACAAATAATATGTTCTTAGGCATTACGTCTAGTAAATATTGCATTTCTATATACGTTGATTCAAGAAAATATGGAGGAAGTCAAATTTCACAATAGAAGAAGGATAAAAGACCATGCATAACTAATCCAAATCCTAACAAATTTCATCTATCTTGAATCAAATAGAAAGACAAAGCCAACACAAAAAGAACGAGTTCATAAAAATGTTGAATTTTATATACCTTAACTCAAAAAAGTCTACACACTTCGTTATAAGTATGAAATTGATTTCTGAAACTAAATTGTAAACTAGATAAACTCATCTTTCACAGAAAAAGTTTGCAAAATGTATTGTAGTCACAAATAATATGTTCTAAGGCATTACGTCTAGTAAAAATTGAATTTCTATATACGTTGATTTTAGAAAATATAAAGGAAAGAAAATTTCACAATAGAAGAAGGATGAAAGACCATGCATAACTAATCCAAATCCTAACAAATTTCATCTATCTTGAATCAAATAGAAAGAAAGAAGACAACACAAATGAAAGAGTTCATAAAATTTTGAATTTTATATACGTTAACTCAAAAACGTCTACAAGTCGGAAATTGATTTCTGAGACTAAATCTTAAACTAGATAAACTCATCTTTAACATAAAAAGTTTGAAAAATATATTGTAATCACAAATTATATGTTCTAAAGCATTACGTCTAGTAAAAATTGCATTTCTATGTACGTTGATTCAAGAAAATATGAAGGAAGGCAAATTTCACAATAGAAGAAGGATGAAAGACCAAGAAGAACTAATCCAAATCCAAACAAATTTCATCTATCTTGAGTCAAATAGAAAGACAGATCCAACAAAAAAAAGAAAGAGTTCATAAAAATGTTGAATTTTATATACCTTAACTCAAAAAAATCTACACACTTCGTTATAAGTATGAAATTGATTTCTGAAACTAAATTGTAAACTAGATAAACTCATCTTTCACAGAAAAAGTTTGAAAAATGTATTGTAGTCACAAATAATATGTTCTAAGGCATTACGTCTAGTAAAAATTGAATTTCTATATACGTTGATTTTAGAAAATAT
>NC_039363.1:23831616-23873149 GCF_003573695.1 Papaver somniferum | reverse complement strand
CAAATAGAAAGACAAAGCCAACACAAATGAAAGAGTTCATAAAATTTTGAATTTTATATACGTTAACTCAAAAAAGTCTACAAGTAGGAAATTTATTTCTGAGACTAAATCTTAAACTAGATAAACTCATCTTTACCAGAAAAAGTTAAAAAAATGTATTGTAATCACAAATTATATGTTCTAAAGCATTACGTCTAGTAAAAATTGCATTTCTATGTACGTTGATTCAAGAAAATATGAAGGAAGGAAAATTTCACAATATAAGAAGGATGAAAGACCAAGAAGAACTAATCCAAATCCTAACAAATTTCATCTATCTTGAATTAAATAGAAATACAGAGCCAGCACAAAAAGAAAGAGTTCATAAAAATGTTGAATTTTATATACCTTAACTCAAAAAAGTCTACACACTTCGTTATAAGTCTGAAATTGATTTCTGAAACTAAATTGTAAACTAGGTAAACTCATCTTTAACAGAAAAAGTTTGAAAAATGTATTATAGTCACAAATTATATGTTCTAAGGCATTACGTCTAGTAAAAATTGCATTTCTATATACGTTGATTTTAGAAAATATGAAGGAAGGAAAATTTCACAATAGAAGAAGGATGAAAGACCATGCATAACTAATCCAAATCCTAACAAATTTCATCTATCTGGAATCTAATAGAAAGACAAAGCTAACACAAATGAAAGAGTTCATAAAATTTTGAATTTTATATACTTTTTTTTTGCTAAGTCAAGAAAATATATTGATAAAAAAGATATTTACAAGATAGGTGAAGGAGAAAAGGGATCAGAGAAACCCCTAAAAAACTCCTAAAACCTATTTAAAACGATAATAAATTACATTTGGAAACTCAATAGAACTTAAAAAAACTGGTCGACCTTCAAAGTAAAAACCAACCCCGTCCTCTAGTAAACAACCACGCTTTGCCATTGCATCAGCTGCAAAATTTACCTCTCTAAAAGAATGTTCAAAACGAATTGAACCATATAAACCTTTAACTTCCATCCATCTTTGCCTAGCAAACCAAGGAACGTTATCTTCTGATTTTATATACGTTAACTCAAAAAAGTCTACAAGTCGGAAATTGATTTCTGAGACTAAATCTTAAACTAGATAAACTCATCTTTAACAGAAAAAGTTTGAAAAATGTATTGTAATCACAAATTATAAGTTCTAAAGCATTACGTCTAGTAAAAATTGCATTTCTATGTACGTTTATTCAAGAAAATATGAAGGAAGGAAAATTTCACAATAGAAGAAGGATGAAAGACCAAGAAGAACTAATCCAAATCCAAACAAATTTCATCTATCTTGAATCAAATAGAAAGACAGAGCCAACAAAAAAGAAAGAGTTCATAAAAATGTTGAATTTTATATACCTTAACTCAAAAAAGTCTACACACTTCGTTATAAGTCTGAAATTGATTTCTGAAACTAAATTGTAAACTAGATAAACTCATCTTTAACAAAAGAAGTTTGAAAAATGTATCATAATCACAAATAATATGTTCTAAAGCATTACGTCTAGTAAAAATTGCATTTCTATGTACGTTGATTCAAGAAAATATGAAGGAAGGCAAATTTCACAATAGAAGAAGGATGAAAGACCAAGAAGAACTAATCCAAATCCAAACAAACTTCATCTATCTTGAATCAAATAGAAAGACAAAGCCAACACAAAAAGAAAGAGTTCATAGAAATGTTGAATTTTATATACCTTAACTAAAAAAAGTCTACACACTTCGTTATAAGTCTGAAATTGATTTCTGAAATTAAACTGTAAACTAGTTAAACTCATCTTTAACAGAAAAGTTTGAAAATGTATTGTAGTCACAAATAATATGTTCTAAGGCATTACGTTTAGTAAAAATTGCATTTCTATATACGTTGATTCAAGAAAATATGGAGGAAGTCAAATTTCACAATAGAAGAAGGATGAAAGACCATGCATAACTAATCCAAATCCTAACAAATTTCATCTATCTTGAATCAAATATAAAGACATAGCCAACACAAATGAAAGAGTTCATAAAATTTTAAATTTTATATACGTTAACTCAAAAAAGTCTACAAGTCGGAAATTGTTTTCTGGGACTAAATCGTAAACTAGATAAACTCATCTTTAACAAAAGAAGTTTGAAAAATGTATCATAATCACAAATAATATGTTCTAAAGCATTACGTCTAGTAAAAATTGCATTTCTATGTACGTTGATTCAAGAAAATATGAAGTTAGGAAAATTTCACAATAGAAGAAGGATGAAAGACCAAGAAGAACTAATCCAAATCCAAACAAACTTCATCTATCTTGAATCAAATAGAAAGACAAAGCCAACACAAAAAGAAAGAGTTCATAAAAATGTTGAATTTTATATACCTTAACTAAAAAAAGTCTACACACTTCATTATAAGTATGAAATTGATTTCTGAAATTAAACTGTAAACTAGTTTAACTTATCTTTAACAGAAAAAGTTTGAAAATGTATTGTAGTCACAAATAATATGTTCTAAGGCATTACGTTTAGTAAAAATTGCATTTCTATATACGTTGATTCAAGAAAATATGGAAGAAGTCAAATTTCACAATAGAAGAAGGATGAAAGACCATGCATAACTAATCCAAATCCTAACAAATTTCATCTATCTTGAATCAAATATAAAGACATAGCCAACACAAATGAAAGAGTTCATAAAATTTTAAATTTTATATACGTTAACTCAAAAAAGTCTACAAGTCGGAAATTGTTTTCTGGGACTAAATCGTAAATTAGAAAAACTCATCTTTAACAGAAAAAGCTTGAAAAATGTATTGTAATCACAAATTATATGTTCTAAAGCATTACGTCTAGTAAAAATTGCATTTCTATGTACGTTTATTCAAGAAAATATGAAGGAAGGCAAATTTCACAATAGAAGAAGGATGAAAGACCAAGAAGAACTAAACCAAATCCAAACAAATTTCATCTATCTTGAATCAATTAGAAAGACAAAGATTTTTTTTTTTTTGCTAAGTCAAGAAAATATATTGATAAAAAAGATATTTACAAGATAGGTGAAGGAGAAAAGGGATCAGAGAAACCCCTAAAAAACTCCTAAAACCTATTTAAAACTATAATAGAAAGATTCAGCCAACGTAAAAAGAAAGAGTTCATAAAAATGTTGAATTTTATATACCTTAACTCAAAAACGTCTACACACTTCGTTATAAGTCTTAAATTGATTTCTGAAACTAAATTGTAAATTAGTTAAACTAATCTTTAACAGAAAAAGTTTGAAAAATGTATTGTAGTCACAAATAATATGTTCTAGGGCATTACGTCTAGTAAAAATTGCATTTTTATATACGTTGATTAAAGAAAATATGAAGGAAGTCAAATTTCACAATAGAAGAAGGATGAAAGACCATGCGTAACTAATCCAAATCCTAACAAATTTCATCTATCTTGAATCAAATAGAAAGAAAAAGCGAACACAAATGAAAGAGTTCATAAAATTTTGAATTTTATACACGTTAACTCAAAAAATTCTACAAGTCGGAAATTGATTTCTGACACTAAATCGTAAACTAGATAAACTCATCTTTAACAGAAAAGTTTGAAAAATATATAGTAATCACAAATAATATGTTCTAAAGCATTACGTCAAGTAAAAATTGCATTTCTATGTACGTTGATTCAAGAAAATATGAAGGAAGGCAAATTTCACAATAGAAGAAGGATGAAAAACCAAGAAGAACTAAACCAAATCCAAACAAATTTCATCTATCTTGAATCAAATAGAAAGACAAAGCCAACACAAAAAGAAAGAGTTCATAAAAATGTTGAATTTTATATACCTTAACTCAAAAAAGTCTACAGACTTCGTTATAAGTCTGAAATTGATTTCTGAAACTAAATTGTAAACTAATTAAACTCATCTTTAACAGAAAAAGTTTGAAAAATGTATTGTAGTCACAAATAATATGTTCTAAGGCATTACGTATAGTAAAAATTGCATTTCTATATACGTTGATTCAAGAAAATATGAAGGAAGTCAAATTTCACAATAGAAGAAGGATGAAAGACCATGCATAACTAATCCAAATCCTAACAAACTCCATCTATCATGAATCAAATAGAAAGACAAAGCCAACACAAATGAAAGAGTTCATAAAATTTTGAATTTATATACGTTAACTCAAAAAAGTCTACAAGTCGGAAATTTATTTCTGAGACTAAATCTTAAACTAGATAAACTCATCTTTAACAGAAAAATTTTAAAAAATGTATTGTAATCACAAATTATATGTTCTAAAGCATTACGTCTAGTAAAAATTGCATTTCTATGTACGTTGATTCAAGAAAATATGAAGGAAGGCAAATTTCACAATAGAAGAAGGATGAAAGACCAAGAAGAACTAATCCAAATCCAAACAAATTTCATCTATCTTGAGTCAAATAGAAAGACAGATCCAACAAAAAAAAGAAAGAGTTCATAAAAATGTTGAATTTTATATACCTTAACTCAAAAAAATCTACACACTTCGTTATAAGTATGAAATTGATTTCTGAAACTAAATTGTAAACTAGATAAACTCATCTTTCACAGAAAAAGTTTGAAAAATGTATTGTAGTCACAAATAATATGTTCTAAGGCATTACGTCTAGTAAAAATTGAATTTCTATATACGTTGATTTTAGAAAATATAAAGGAAAGAAAATTTCACAATAGAAGAAGGATGAAAGACCATGCATAACTAATCCAAATCCTAACAAATTTCATCTATCTTGAATCAAATAGAAAGACAAAGCCAACACAAAAAAGAACGAGTTCATAAAAATGTTGAATTTTATATACCTTAACTCAAAAAAGTCTACACACTTCGTTATAAGTATGAAATTGATTTCTGAAACTAAATTGTAAACTAGATAAACTCATCTTTCACAGAAAAAGTTTGAAAAATGTATTGTAGTCACAAATAATATGTTCTAAGGCATTACGTCTAGTAAAAATTGAATTTCTATATACGTTGATTTTAGAAAATATGAAGGAAAGAAAATTTCACAATAGAAGAAGGATGAAAGACCATGCATAACTAATCCAAATCCAAACAAATTTCATCTATCTTGAATCAAATAGAAAGAAAGAAGCCAACACAAATGAAAGAGTTCATAAAATTTTGAATTTTATATACGTTAACTCAAAAACGTCTACAAGTCGGAAATTGATTTCTGAGACTAAATCTTAAACTACATAAACTCATCTTTAACATAAAAAGTTTGAAAAATATATTGTAATCACAAATTATATGTTCTAAAGCATTACGTCTAGTAATAATTGCATTTCTATGTACGTTGATTCAAGAAAATATGAAGGAAGGCAAATTTCACAATAGAAGAAGGATGAAAGACCAAGAAGAACTAATCCAAATCCAAACAAATTTCATCTATCTTGAGTCAAATAGAAAGACAGATCCAACAAAAAAGAAAGAGTTCATAAAAATGTTGAATTTTATATACCTTAACTCAAAAAAGTCTACACACTTCGTTATAAGTATGAAATTGATTTCTGAAACTAAATCGTAAACTAGATAAACTCATCTTTCACAGAAAAAGTTTGAAAAATGTATTGTAGTCACAAATAATATGTTCTAAGGCATTACGTCTAGTAAAAATTGAATTTCTATATACGTTGATTTTAGAAAATATGAAGGAAAGAAAATTTCACAATAGAAGAAGGATGAAAGACCATGCATAACTAATCCAAATCCTAACAAATTTCATCTATCTTGAATCAAATAGAAAGACAAAGCCAACACAAATGAAAGAGTTCATAAAATTTTGAATTTTATATACGTTAACTCAAAAACGTCTACAAGTAGGAAATTGATTTCTGAGACTAAATCTTAAACTAGATAAACTCATCTTTAACAGAAAAAGTTTGAAATATATATTGTATTCACAAATTATATGTTCTAAAGCATTACGTCTAGTAAAAATTGCATTTCTATGTACGTTGATTCAAGAAAATATGAAGGAAGGCAAATTTCACAATAGAAGAAGGATGAAAGACAAGGAAGAACTAATCCAAATCCAAACAAATTTCATCTATCTTCAATCAAATAGAAAGACAGAGCCAACAAAAAAATAAAGAGTTCATAAAAATGTTGAATTTTATATACCTTAACTCAAAAAAGTCTACACACTTCGTTATAAGTCTGAAATTGATTTCGGAAACTAAATTGTAAACTAGATAAACTCATCTTTAACAGAAAAAGTTTTAAAAATGTATTGTAGAATAATATGTTCTAAAGCATTACGTCTTGTAAAAATTGCATTTCTATGTACGTTGATTCAAGAAAATATGAAGGAAGGCAAATTTCACAATAGAAGAAGGATGAAAGACCAAGAAGAACTAATCCAAGTCAAAACAAACTTCATCTATCTTGAATCAAATAGAAAGACAAAGCCAACACAAAAAGAAAGAGTTCATAAAAATGTTGAATTTTATATACCTTAACTCAAAAAAGTCTACAGACTTCGTTATAAGTCTGAAATTGATTTCTGAAACTAAATTGTAAACTAGTTAAACTCATCTTTAACAGAAAAAGTTTGAAAATGTTTTGTAGTCACAAATAATATGTTCTAAGGCATTACGAATAGTAAAAATTGCATTTCTGTATACGTTGATTCAAGAAAATATGGAAGAAGTGAAATTTCACAATAGAAGAAGGATGAAAGACCATGCATAACTAATCCAAATCCTAACAAATTTCATCTATCTTGAATCAAATAGAAAGACAAAGCCAACACAAAAAGAAAGAGTTCATAAAAATATTGAATTTTATATACCTTAACTCAAAAAAGTCTATTCCTTGGTTTGCAAGAGCAAGATGGGGGCGGTTATGCAATCATTATATTTCTATAAGGATAATTCACACTTACAGAGAGGCGAATTTTTCAGCAGATAAGATGGCTTCTTGTTATCTTGATAATGAAGTGGGAATTCAGTATGAAGGAAGACCTGATTTTTTAATTTCCGTTGAAAACCCTAATGTTTCCTATTATCGTTTCAAGTAGTGTTACAAGTTTTTGGGGTTGCTGTGACCTCTTTTCTTGTAATCTACTTTTTTAAATTTTGTTATCTATTAATACAATTTTTGACTTATCAAAAAAAAAATTAACTCAAAAAAGTCTACACACTTCGTTATAAGTCTGAAATTGATTTCTGAAACTAAATTGTAAACTAGTTAAACTCATATTTAACAGAAAAAGTTTGAAAATGTTTTGTAGTCACAAATAATATGTTCTAAGGCATTACGTCCAGTAAATATTGCATTTCTATATATGTTGATTCAAGAAAATATGAAGGAAGGCAAATTTCACAATAGAAGAAGGATGAAAGACCAAGAAGAACTAATCCAAATCCAAACAAATTTCATCTATCTTGAGTCAAATAGAAAGACAGATCCAACAAAAAAAGAAAGAGTTCATAAAAACGTTGAATTTTTTATACCTTAACTCAAAAAAGTCTACACACTTCGTTATAAGTCTGAAATTGATTTCTGAAACTAAATTGTAAACTAGATAAACTCATCTTTAACAGAAAAAGTTTGAAAAATGTATTGTAATCACAAATAATATGTTCTAAGCATTACGTCTACTAAAAATTGCATTTCTATGTACGTTGATTCAAGAAAATATGAAGGAAGGAAAATTTCACAATAGAAGAAGGATGAAAGACCAAGAAGAACTAATCCAAATCCAAAAAAACTTCATCTATCTTGAATCAAATAGAAATACAAAGCCAACACAAAAAGAAATAGTTCATAAAAATATTGAATTTTATATACCTTAACTCAAGAAAGTCTATTCCTTGGTTTGCAAGAGCAAGATGGGGGCGGTTATGCAATCATTATATTTCTATAAGGATAATTCACACTTACAGAGAGGCGAATTTTTCAGCAAATAAGATGGCTAAGAATGGTTGTTATCTTGATAATGAAGTGGGAATTCAGTTTGAAGGAAGGCCTGATTTTTTAATTTCCGTTGAAAACCCTAATGTTTCCTATTTTCGTTTCAAGTGGTGTTACAAGTTTTTGGGGCTGCTGTGACCTCTTTTCTTGTAATCTACTTTTTGTAAATTTAGTTATCTATTACTACAATTTTTGACTTATCAAAAGAAAAATTAACTCAAAAAATTCTACACACTTCGTTATAATTGTGAAATTGATTTCGGAAACTAAATTGTAAACTAGCTAAACTCATCTTTAACAGAAAAAGTTTGAAAATGTTTTGTAGTCACAAATAATATGTTCTATGGCATTACGTCTAGTAAATATTGCACTTCTATATACGTTGATTCAAGAAAATATGGAGGAAGTCAAATTTCACAATAGAAGAAGGATGAAAGACCATCCATAACTAATCCAAATCCTAACAAATTTCATCTATCTTGAATCAAATAGAAACACAAAGCCAACACCAAAAGAAAGAGTTCATAAAAATGTTGAATTTTATATACCTTAACTCAAAAAAGTCTACACACTTCGTTATAAGTCTGAAATTGATTTCTGAAACTAAATTTTAAACTAGTTAAACTCAACTTTAACAGAAAAAGTTTGAAAAATGTATTGTAGTCACAAATAATATGTTCTAAGGCATTACGTCTAGTAAAAATTGCATTTCTATATACGTTGATTCATGAAAATATGGAGGAAGTCAAATTTCACAATAGAAGAAGGATGAAAGACCATGCATAACTAATCCTTATCCTAACAAACATCTATCTTGAATCTAATAGAAAGACAAAGCCAACACAAATGAAAGAGTTCATAAAATTTTGAATTTTATATACATTAACTCAAAAAAGTCTATAAGTCGGAAATTGATTTCTAAGACTAAATATTAAATTAGATAAACTCATCTTTAACAGAAAAAGTTTGAAAAATTTATTGTAATCACAAATTATATGTTCTAAAGCATTACGTCTAGTAAAAATTGCATTTCTATGTACGTTTATTCAAGAAAATATGAAGGAAGGCAACTTTCACAATAGAAGAAAAATGAAAGACCAAGAAGAACTAATCCAAATCCAAACAAATTTCATCTATCTTGAATCAAATAGAAAGACAAAGCCAACACAAAAAGAAAGAGTTCATAAAAATGTTGAATTTTATATTCCTTAACTCAAAAAAGTCTACACACTTCATTATAAGTCTTAAATTGATTTCTGAAACTAAATTGTAAATTAGTTAAACTAATCTTAACAGAAAAAGTTTGAAAAATGTATTGTAGTCACAAATAATATGTTCTAAGGCATTACGTCTAGTAAAAATTGCATTTCTATATACGTTGATTCAAGAAAATATGAAGGAAGTCAAATTTCACAATAGAAGAAGGATGAAAGACCATGCATAACTAATCCAAATCCTAACAAATTTCATCTATCTTGAATCAAATAGAAAGAAAAAGCGAACACAAATGAAAGAGTTGATAAAATTTTAAATCTTATATACGTTAACTCAAAAAAGTCTACAAGTCGGAAATTGATTCCTGAGACTAAATCATAAACTAGATAAACTCATCTTTCACAGAAAAGGTTTGAAAAATGTATTGTAATCACAAATAATATGTTCTAAAGCATTACGTCAAGTAAAAATTGCATTTCTATGTACGTTGATTCAAGAAAATATGAAGGAAGGCAAATTTCACAATAGAAGAAGGATGAAAGACCAAGAAGAACTAATCCAAATCCAAACAAATTTCATCTATCTTGAATCAAATAGAAAGACAAAGCCAACACAAAAAGAAAGAGTTCATAAAAATGTTGAATTTTATATTCCTTAACTCAAAAAAGTCTACAGACTTCGTTATAAGTCTGAAATTGATTTCTGAAACTAATTTGTAAACTAGTTAAACTCATCTTTAACAGAAAAAGTTTGAAAAATGTATTGTAGTCACAAATAATATGTTCTAAGGCATTACATATAGTAAAAATTGCATTTCTATATACGTTGATTCAAGAAAATATGAAGGAAGTCAAATTTCACAATAGAAGAAGGATGAAAGACCATGCATAACTAATCCAAATCCTAACAAACTTCATCTATCATGAATCAAATAGAAAGACAAAGCCAACACAAATGAAAGAGTTCATAAAATTTTGAATTTTATATACGTTAACTCAAAAAAGTCTACAAGTCGGAAATTGATTTCTGAGACTAAATCTTAAACTGGATAAACTCATCTTTAACAGAAAAAGTTTGAAAAATGTACTGTAATCACAAAGTATATGTTCTAAAGCATTACGTCTAGTAAAAATTGCATTTCTATGTACATTGATTCAAGAAAATATGAAGGAAGGCAAATTTCACAATAGAAGAAGGATGAAATACCAAGAAGAACTAATCCAAATCCTAACAAATTTCATCTATCTTGAATTAAATAAAAAGACAGAGCCAACACAAAAAGAAAGAGTTCATAAAAATGTTGAATTTTATATACCTTAACTCAAAAAAGTCTACACACTTTGTTATAAGTCTGAAATAGATTTCAGAAACTAAATTGTAACTAGATAAACTCATGTTTAACAGAAAAAGTTTGAAAAATGTATTGTTGTCACAAATAATATGTTCTAAGGCATTACGTCTAGTAAAAATTGCATTTCTATATACGTTGATTCAAGAAAATATGAAGGAAGTCAAATTTCACAATAGAAGAAGGATGAAAGACCATGCATAACTAATCCAAATCCTAACAAACTTCATCTATCATGAATCAAATAGAAAGACAAAGCCAACACAAATGAAAGAGTTCATAAAATTTTGAATTTTATATACGTTAACTCAAAAAAGTCTACAAGTCGGAAATTGATTTCTGAGACTAAATCTTAAACTGGATAAACTCATCTTTAACAGAAAAAGTTTGAAAAATGTACTGTAATCACAAAGTATATGTTCTAAAGCATTACGTCTAGTAAAAATTGCATTTCTATGTACATTGATTCAAGAAAATATGAAGGAAGGCAAATTTCACAATAGAAGAAGGATGAAAGACCAAGAAGAACTAATCCAAATCCTAACAAATTTCATCTATCTTGAATTAAATAAAAAGACAGAGCCAACACAAAAAGAAAGAGTTCATAAAAATGTTGAATTTTATATACCTTAACTCAAAAAAGTCTACACACTTTGTTATAAGTCTGAAATAGATTTCAGAAACTAAATTGTAACTAGATAAACTCATGTTTAACCGAAAAAGTTTGAAAAATGTATTGTAGTCACAAATAATATGTTCTAAGGCATTACGTCTAGTAAAAATTGCATTTCTATATACGTTGATTCAAGAAAATATGAAGGAAGTCAAATTTCACAATAGAAGAAGGATGAAAGACCATGCATAACTAATCCAAATCCTAACAAACTTCATCTATCATGAATCAAATAGAAAGACAAAGCCAACACAAATGAAAGAGTTCATAAAATTTTGAATTTTATATACGTTAACTCAAAAAAGTCTACAAGTCGGAAATTGATTTCTGAGACTAAATCTTAAACTGGATAAACTCATCTTTAACAGAAAAAGTTTGAAAAATGTATTGTAATCACAAAGTATATGTTCTAAAGCATTACGTCTAGTAAAAATTGCATTTCTATGTACATTGATTCAAGAAAATATGAAGGAAGGCAAATTTCACAATAGAAGAAGGATGAAAGACCAAGAAGAACTAATCCAAATCCAAACAACTTTCATCTATCTTAAATCAAATACAAAGACAAAGCCAACAAAAAAAGAAAGAGTTCATAAAAATGTTGAATTTTATATACCTTAACTCAAAAAAGTCTACAAGTCGGAAATTGATTTCTGAGACTAAATCGTAAACTAGATAAACTCATCTTTAACAGAAAAAGTTTGAAAAATGTATTGTAATCACAAATAATATGTTCTAAAGCATTACGTCAAGTAAAAATTGCATTTCTATGTACGTTGATTCAAGAAAATATGAAGGAAGGCAAATTTCACAATAGAAGAAGGATGAAAGACCAAGAAGAACTAATCCAAATCCTAACAAATTTCATCTATCTTGAATTAAATAGAAAGACAGAGCCAACACAAAAAGAAAGAGTTCATAAAAATGTTGAATTTTATATACCTTAACTCAAAAAAGTCTACAGACTTCGTTATAAGTCTGAAATTGATTTCTGAAACTAAATTGTAAACTAGATAAACTCATCTTTAACAGAAAAAGTTTGAAAAATGTATTGTAGTCACAAATAATATGTTCTAAGGCATTACGTCTAGTAAAAATTGCATTTCTATATACGTTGATTTTAGAAAATATGAAGGAAGGAAAATTTCACAATAGAAGAAGGATGAAAGACCATGCATAACTAATCCAAATCCTAACAAATTTCATCTATCTGGAATCTAATAGAAAGACAAAGCTAACACAAATGAAAGAGTTCATAAAATTTTGAATTTTATATACTTTTTTTTTGCTAAGTCAAGAAAATATATTGATAAAAAAGATATTTACAAGATAGGTGAAGGAGAAAAGGGATCAGAGAAACCCCTAAAAAACTCCTAAAACCTATTTAAAACGATAATAAATTACATTTGGAAACTCAATAGAACTTAAAAAAACTGGTCGACCTTCAAAGTAAAAACCAACCCCGTCCTCTAGTAAACAACCACGCTTTGCCATTGCATCAGCTGCAAAATTTACCTCTCTAAAAGAATGTTCAAAACGAATTGAACCATATAAACCTTTAACTTCCATCCATCTTTGCCTAGCAAACCAAGGAACGTTATCTTCTGATTTTATATACGTTAACTCAAAAAAGTCTACAAGTCGGAAATTGATTTCTGAGACTAAATCTTAAACTAGATAAACTCATCTTTAACAGAAAAAGTTTGAAAAATGTATTGTAATCACAAATTATAAGTTCTAAAGCATTACGTCTAGTAAAAATTGCATTTCTATGTACGTTTATTCAAGAAAATATGAAGGAAGGAAAATTTCACAATAGAAGAAGGATGAAAGACCAAGAAGAACTAATCCAAATCCAAACAAATTTCATCTATCTTGAATCAAATAGAAAGACAGAGCCAACAAAAAAGAAAGAGTTCATAAAAATGTTGAATTTTATATACCTTAACTCAAAAAAGTCTACACACTTCGTTATAAGTCTGAAATTGATTTCTGAAACTAAATTGTAAACTAGATAAACTCATCTTTAACAAAAGAAGTTTGAAAAATGTATCATAATCACAAATAATATGTTCTAAAGCATTACGTCTAGTAAAAATTGCATTTCTATGTACGTTGATTCAAGAAAATATGAAGGAAGGCAAATTTCACAATAGAAGAAGGATGAAAGACCAAGAAGAACTAATCCAAATCCAAACAAACTTCATCTATCTTGAATCAAATAGAAAGACAAAGCCAACACAAAAAGAAAGAGTTCATAGAAATGTTGAATTTTATATACCTTAACTAAAAAAAGTCTACACACTTCGTTATAAGTCTGAAATTGATTTCTGAAATTAAACTGTAAACTAGTTAAACTCATCTTTAACAGAAAAGTTTGAAAATGTATTGTAGTCACAAATAATATGTTCTAAGGCATTACGTTTAGTAAAAATTGCATTTCTATATACGTTGATTCAAGAAAATATGGAGGAAGTCAAATTTCACAATAGAAGAAGGATGAAAGACCATGCATAACTAATCCAAATCCTAACAAATTTCATCTATCTTGAATCAAATATAAAGACATAGCCAACACAAATGAAAGAGTTCATAAAATTTTAAATTTTATATACGTTAACTCAAAAAAGTCTACAAGTCGGAAATTGTTTTCTGGGACTAAATCGTAAACTAGATAAACTCATCTTTAACAAAAGAAGTTTGAAAAATGTATCATAATCACAAATAATATGTTCTAAAGCATTACGTCTAGTAAAAATTGCATTTCTATGTACGTTGATTCAAGAAAATATGAAGTTAGGAAAATTTCACAATAGAAGAAGGATGAAAGACCAAGAAGAACTAATCCAAATCCAAACAAACTTCATCTATCTTGAATCAAATAGAAAGACAAAGCCAACACAAAAAGAAAGAGTTCATAAAAATGTTGAATTTTATATACCTTAACTAAAAAAAGTCTACACACTTCATTATAAGTATGAAATTGATTTCTGAAATTAAACTGTAAACTAGTTTAACTTATCTTTAACAGAAAAAGTTTGAAAATGTATTGTAGTCACAAATAATATGTTCTAAGGCATTACGTTTAGTAAAAATTGCATTTCTATATACGTTGATTCAAGAAAATATGGAAGAAGTCAAATTTCACAATAGAAGAAGGATGAAAGACCATGCATAACTAATCCAAATCCTAACAAATTTCATCTATCTTGAATCAAATATAAAGACATAGCCAACACAAATGAAAGAGTTCATAAAATTTTAAATTTTATATACGTTAACTCAAAAAAGTCTACAAGTCGGAAATTGTTTTCTGGGACTAAATCGTAAATTAGAAAAACTCATCTTTAACAGAAAAAGCTTGAAAAATGTATTGTAATCACAAATTATATGTTCTAAAGCATTACGTCTAGTAAAAATTGCATTTCTATGTACGTTTATTCAAGAAAATATGAAGGAAGGCAAATTTCACAATAGAAGAAGGATGAAAGACCAAGAAGAACTAAACCAAATCCAAACAAATTTCATCTATCTTGAATCAATTAGAAAGACAAAGATTTTTTTTTTTTTGCTAAGTCAAGAAAATATATTGATAAAAAAGATATTTACAAGATAGGTGAAGGAGAAAAGGGATCAGAGAAACCCCTAAAAAACTCCTAAAACCTATTTAAAACTATAATAGAAAGATTCAGCCAACGTAAAAAGAAAGAGTTCATAAAAATGTTGAATTTTATATACCTTAACTCAAAAACGTCTACACACTTCGTTATAAGTCTTAAATTGATTTCTGAAACTAAATTGTAAATTAGTTAAACTAATCTTTAACAGAAAAAGTTTGAAAAATGTATTGTAGTCACAAATAATATGTTCTAGGGCATTACGTCTAGTAAAAATTGCATTTTTATATACGTTGATTAAAGAAAATATGAAGGAAGTCAAATTTCACAATAGAAGAAGGATGAAAGACCATGCGTAACTAATCCAAATCCTAACAAATTTCATCTATCTTGAATCAAATAGAAAGAAAAAGCGAACACAAATGAAAGAGTTCATAAAATTTTGAATTTTATACACGTTAACTCAAAAAATTCTACAAGTCGGAAATTGATTTCTGAGACTAAATCGTAAACTAGATAAACTCATCTTTAACAGAAAAAGTTTGAAAAATATATAGTAATCACAAATAATATGTTCTAAAGCATTACGTCAAGTAAAAATTGCATTTCTATGTACGTTGATTCAAGAAAATATGAAGGAAGGCAAATTTAACAATAGAAGAAGGATGAAAAACCAAGAAGAACTAAACCAAATCCAAACAAATTTCATCTATCTTGAATCAAATAGAAAGACAAAGCCAACACAAAAAGAAAGAGTTCATAAAAATGTTGAATTTTATATACCTTAACTCAAAAAAGTCTACAGACTTCGTTATAAGTCTGAAATTGATTTCTGAAACTAAACTGTAAACTAGTTAAACTCATCTTTAACAGAAAAAGTTTGAAAAATGTATTGTAGTCACAAATAATATGTTCTAAGGCATTACGTCTAGTAAAAATTGCATTTCTATAGACGTTGATTTTAGAAAATATGAAGGAAGGAAAATTTCACAATAGAAAAAGGATGAAAGACCACGCATAACTAATCCAAATCCTAACATATTTCATCTATCTAGAATCTAATAGAAAGACAAAGCCAACACAAATGAAAGAGTTCATAAAATTTTGAATTTTATATACGTTAACTCAAAAAAGTCTACAAGTCGGAAATTGATTTCTGAGACTAAATCTTAAACTAGATAAACTCATCTTTAACAGAAAAAGTTTGAAAAATGTATTGTAATCACAAATTATATGTTCTAAAGCATTACGTCTAGTAAAAATTGCATTTCTATATACGTTGATTCAAGAAAATATGGAGGAGGTCAAATTTCACAATAGAAGAAGGATGAAAGACCATGCATAACTAATCCAAATCCCAACAAATTTCATCTATCTTGAATCAAATAGTAAGATAAAGCCAACACAATAAGAAAGAGTTCATAGAATTTTGAATTTTATATACGTTAACTCAAAAAGTCTACAAGTCGGAAATTGATTTCTGAGACTAAATCGTAAACTAGATAAACTCATCTTTAACAGAAAAAGTTTGAAAAATGTATTGTAATCACAAATAATATGTTCTAAAGCATTACGTCTAGTAAAAATTGCATTTCTATGTACGTTGATTCAAGAAAATATGAAGGAAGGCAAATTTCACAATAGAAGAAGGATGAAAGACCAAGAAGAACTAATCCAAATCCTAACAAATTTCATCTATCTTGAATTAAATAGAAAGACAGAGCCAACACAAAAAGAAAGAGTTCATAAAAATGTTGAATTTTATATACCTTAACTCAAAAAAGTCTACACACTTCGTTATAAGTCTGAAATTGATTTCTGAAACTAAATTGTAAACTAGATAAACTCATCTTTAACAGAAAAAGTTTGAAAAATGTATTGTAGTCACAAATAATATGTTCTAAGGCATTACGTCTAGTAAAAATTGCATTTCTATATACGTTGATTTTAGAAAATATGAAGGAAGGAAAATTTCACAATAGAAGAAGGATGAAAGACCATGCATAACTAATCAAAATCCTAACAAATTTCATCTATCTTGAATGTAATATAAAGACAAAGCCAACACAAATGAAAGAGTTCATAAAATTTTGAATTTTATATACGTTAACTCAAAAAAGTCTAAAAGTCGGAAATTGATTTCTGAGACTAAATCTTAAACTAGATAAACTCATCTTTAACAGAAAAAGTTTGAAAAATGTATTGTAATCACAAATTATAAGTTCTAAAGCATTACGTCTAGTAAAAATTGCATTTCTATGTACGTTGATTCAAGAAAATATGAAGGAAGGCAAATTTCACAATAGAAGAAGGATGAAAGACCAAAAAGAACTAATCCAAATCCAAACAAACCTCATCTATCTTGAATCAAATAGAAAGACAAAACCAACACAAAAAGAAAGAGTTCATAAAAATGTTGAATTTTATATACCTTAACTAAAAAAAGTCTACACACTTCGTTATAAGTCTGAAATTGATTTCTGAAACTAAACTGTAAACTAGTTAAACTCATCTTTAACAGAAAAAGTTTGAAAATGTATTGTAGTCACAAATAATATGTTCTAAGGCATTACACGTCTAGTAAAAATTGCATTTCTATATACGTTGATTTTAGAAAATATGAAGGAAGGAAAATTTCACAATAGAAGAAGGATGAAAGACCATGCATAACTAATCCAAATCCTAACAAATTTCATCTATCTTGAATCTAATAGAAAGACAAAGCCAACACAAATGAAAGAGTTCATAAAATTTTGAATTTTATATACGTTAACTCAAAAAAGTCTACAAGTCGGAAATTGATTTCTGAGACTAAATCTTAAACTAGATAAACTCATCTTTAACAGAAAAAGTTTGAAAAATGTATTGTAATCACAAATTATAAGTTCTAAAGCATTACGTCTAGTAAAAATTGCATTTCTATATACGTTTTTTTCAAGAAAAATATGAAAGAAGGAAAATTTCACAATAGAAGAAGGATGAAAGACCAAGAAGAACTAATCCAAATCCAAACAAATTTCATCTATCTTGAATCAAATAGAAAGACAGAGCCAACAAAAAAAGAAAGAGTTCATAAAAATGTTGAATATTATATACCTTAACTCAAAAAAGTCTACACACTTCGTTATAAGTCTGAAATTGATTTCTGAAACTAAATTGTAAACTAGATAAACTCATCTTTAACAGAAAAAGTTTAAAAAATGTATTGTAATCATAAATTATATGTTCTAAAGCATTATGTCGAGTAAAAATTGCATTTCTATGTACGTTGATTCAAGAAAATATGAAGGAAGGCAAATTTCACAATAGAAGAAGGATGAAAGACCAAGAAGAAATAATCCAAATCCTAACAAATTTCATCTATCTTGAATTAAATAGAAAGACAGAGCCAACACAAAAAGAAAGAGTTCATAAAAATGTTGAATTTTATATACCTTAACTCAAAAAAGTCTACACACTTCGTTATAAGTCTGAAATTGATTTCTGAAACTAAATTGTAAACTAGATAAACTCATCTTTAACAGAAAAAGTTTGAAAAATGTATTGTAGTCACAAATATTATGTTCTAGGGCATTACGTCTAGTAAAAATTGCATTTCTATATACGTTGATTAAAGAAAATATGAAGGAAGTCAAATTTCACAATAGAAGAAGGATGAAAGACCATGCGTAACTAATCCAAATCCTAACAAATTTCATCTATCTTGAATCAAATAGAAAGAAAAAGCGAACACAAATGAAAGAGTTCATAAAATTTTGAATTTTATACACATTAACTCAAAAAAGTCTACAAGTCGGAAATTGATTTCTGAGACTAAATCGTAAACTAGATAAACTCATCTTTAACAGAAAAAGTTTGAAAAATATATAGTAATCACAAATAATATGTTCTAAAGCATTACGTCAAGTAAAAATTGCATTTCTATGTACGTTGATTCAAGAAAATATGAAGGAAGGCAAATTTAACAATAGAAGAAGGATGAAAAACCAAGAAGAACTAAACCAAATCCAAACAAATTTCATCTATCTTGAATCAAATAGAAAGACAAAGCCAACACAAAATGAAAGAGTTCATAAAAATGTTGAATTTTATATACCTTAACTCAAAAAAGTCTACAGACTTCGTTATAAGTCTGAAATTGATTTCTGAAACTAAATTGTAAACTAGTTAAACTCATCTATAACATAAAAAGTTTGAAAAATGTATTGTAGTCACAAATAATATGTTCTAAGGCATTACGTCTAGTAAAAATTGCATTTCTATAGACGTTGATTTTAGAAAATATGAAGGAAGGAAAATTTCACAATAGAAAAAGGATGAAAGACCACGCATAACTAATCCAAATCCTAACATATTTCATCTATCTAGAATCTAATAGAAAGACAAAGCCAACACAAATGAAAGAGTTCATAAAATTTTGAATTTTATATACGTTAACTCAAAAAAGTCTACAAGTCGGAAATTGATTTCTGAGACTAAATCTTAAACTAGATAAACTCATCTTTAACAGAAAAAGTTTGAAAAATGTATTGTAATCACAAATTATATGTTCTAAAGCATTACGTCTAGTAAAAATTGCATTTCTATATACGTTGATTCAAGAAAATATGGAGGAGGTCAAATTTCACAATAGAAGAAGGATGAAAGACCATGCATAACTAATCCAAATCCCAACAAATTTCATCTATCTTGAATCAAATAGTAAGATAAAGCCAACACAATAAGAAAGAGTTCATAGAATTTTGAATTTTATATACGTTAACTCAAAAAGTCTACAAGTCGGAAATTGATTTCTGAGACTAAATCGTAAACTAGATAAACTCATCTTTAACAGAAAAAGTTTGAAAAATGTATTGTAATCACAAATAATATGTTCTAAAGCATTACGTCTAGTAAAAATTGCATTTCTATGTACGTTGATTCAAGAAAATATGAAGGAAAATTTCAAAATAGAAGAAGGATGAAAGACCAAGAAGAACTAATCCAAATCCAAACAAATTTCAACTATCTTGTATCAAATAGAAAGACAAAGCCAACACAAAAAGATAGAGTTCATAAAAATGTTGAATTTTATATACCTTAACTCAAAAAAGTCTACACACTTCGTTATAAGTCTGAAATTGATTTCTGAAACTAAATTGTAAACTAGATAAACTCATCTTTAACAGAAAAAGTTTGAAAAATGTATTGTAGTCACAAATAATATGTTCTAAGGCATTACGTCTAGTAAAAATTGCATTTCTATATACGTTGATTTTAGAAAATATGAAAGAAGGAAAATTTCACAATAGAAGAAGGATGAAAGACCAAGAAGAACTAATCCAAATCCAAACAAATTTCATCTATCTTGAATCAAATAGAAAGACAGAGCCAACAAAAAAAGAAAGAGTTCATAAAAATGTTGAATTTTATATACCTTAACTCAAAAAAGTCTACACACTTCGTTATAAGTCTGAAATTGATTTCTGAAACTAAATTGTAAACTAGATAAACTCATCTTTAACAGAAAAAGTTTAAAAAATGTATTGTAATCACAAATTATATGTTCTAAAGCATTACGTCTAGTAAAAATTGCATTTCTATGTACGTTGATTCAAGAAAATATGAAGGAAGGCAAATTTCACAATAGAAGAAGGATGAAAGACCAAGAAGAACTAATCCAAATCCTAACAAATTTCATCTATCTTGAATTAAATAGAAAGACAGAGCCAACACAAAAAGAAAGAGTTCATAAAAATGTTGAATTTTATATACCTTAACTCAAAAAAGTCTACACACTTCGTTATAAGTCTGAAATTGATTTCTGAAACTAAATTGTAAACTAGATAAACTCATCTTTAACAGAAAAAGTTTGAAAAATGTATTGTAGTCACAAATAATATGTTCTAAGGCATTACGTCTAGTAAAAATTGCATTTCTATATACGTTGATTTTAGAAAATATGAAGGAAGGAAAATTTCACAATAGAAGAAGGATGAAAGACCATGCATAACTAATCCAAATCCTAACAAATTTCATCTATCTTGAATGTAATATAAAGACAAAGCCAACACAAATGAAAGAGTTCATAAAATTTTGAATTTTATATACGTTAACTCAAAAAAGTCTAAAAGTCGGAAATTGATTTCTGAGACTAAATCTTAAACTAGATAAACTCATCTTTAACAGAAAAAGTTTGAAAAATGTATTGTAATCACAAATTATAAGTTCTAAAGCATTACGTCTAGTAAAAATTGCATTTCTATGTACGTTGATTCAAGAAAATATGAAGGAAGGAAAATTTCACAATAGCAGAAGGATGAAAGACCAAGAAGAACTAATCCAAATCCAAACAAACCTCATCTATCTTGAATCAAATAGAAAGACAAAACCAACACAAAAAGAAAGAGTTCATAAAAATGTTGAATTTTATATACCTTAACTAAAAAAAGTCTACACACTTCGTTATAAGTCTGAAATTGATTTCTGAAACTAAACTGTAAACTAGTTAAACTCATCTTTAACAGAAAAAGTTTGAAAATGTATTGTAGTCACAAATAATATGTTCTAAGGCATTACACGTCTAGTAAAAATTGCATTTCTATATACGTTGATTTTAGAAAATATGAAGGAAGGAAAATTTCACAATATAAGAAGGATGAAAGACCATGCATAACTAATCCAAATCCTAACAAATTTCATCTATCTTGAATCTAATAGAAAGACAAAGCCAACACAAATGAAAGAGTTCATAAAATTTTGAATTTTATATATGTTAACTCAAAAAAGTCTACAAGTCGGAAATTGATTTCTGAGACTAAATCTTAAACTAGATAAACTCATCTTTAACAGAAAAAGTTTGAAAAATGTATTGTAATCACAAATTATAAGTTCTAAAGCATTACGTCTAGTAAAAATTGCATTTCTATATACGTTTTTTTCAAGAAAATATGAAAGAAGGAAAATTTCACAATAGAAGAAGGATGAAAGACCATGCATAACTAATCCAAATCCTAACAAATTTCATATATCTTGACTCAAATAGAAAGACAAAGCCAACACAAATGAAAGAGTTCATAAAATTTTGAATTTTATATATGTTAACTCAAAAAAGTCTACAAGTCGGAAATTGTTTTCTGGGACTAAATCGTAAACTAGATAAACTCATCTTTAACAAAAGAAGTTTGAAAAATGTATCATAATCACAAATAATATGTTCTAAAGCATTACGTCTAGTAAAAATTGCATTTCTATGTACGTTGATTCAAGAAAATATGAAGTTAGGAAAATTTCACAATAGAAGAAGGATGAAAGACCAAGAAGAACTAATCCAAATCCAAACAAACTTCATCTATCTTGAATCAAATAGAAAGACAAAGCCAACACAAAAAGAAAGAGTTCATAAAAATGTTGAATTTTATATACCTTAACTAAAAAAAGTCTACACACTTCATTATAAGTATGAAATTGATTTCTGAAATTAAACTGTAAACTAGTTTAACTTATCTTTAACAGAAAAAGTTTGAAAATGTATTGTAGTCACAAATAATATGTTCTAAGGCATTACGTTTAGTAAAAATTGCATTTCTATATACGTTGATTCAAGAAAATATGGAAGAAGTCAAATTTCACAATAGAAGAAGGATGAAAGACCATGCATAACTAATCCAAATCCTAACAAATTTCATCTATCTTGAATCAAATATAAAGACATAGCCAACACAAATGAAAGAGTTCATAAAATTTTAAATTTTATATACGTTAACTCAAAAAAGTCTACAAGTCGGAAATTGTTTTCTGGGACTAAATCGTAAATTAGAAAAACTCATCTTTAACAGAAAAAGCTTGAAAAATGTATTGTAATCACAAATTATATGTTCTAAAGCATTACGTCTAGTAAAAATTGCATTTCTATGTACGTTTATTCAAGAAAATATGAAGGAAGGCAAATTTCACAATAGAAGAAGGATGAAAGACCAAGAAGAACTAAACCAAATCCAAACAAATTTCATCTATCTTGAATCAATTAGAAAGACAAAGATTTTTTTTTTTTTGCTAAGTCAAGAAAATATATTGATAAAAAAGATATTTACAAGATAGGTGAAGGAGAAAAGGGATCAGAGAAACCCCTAAAAAACTCCTAAAACCTATTTAAAACTATAATAGAAAGATTCAGCCAACGTAAAAAGAAAGAGTTCATAAAAATGTTGAATTTTATATACCTTAACTCAAAAACGTCTACACACTTCGTTATAAGTCTTAAATTGATTTCTGAAACTAAATTGTAAATTAGTTAAACTAATCTTTAACAGAAAAAGTTTGAAAAATGTATTGTAGTCACAAATAATATGTTCTAGGGCATTACGTCTAGTAAAAATTGCATTTTTATATACGTTGATTAAAGAAAATATGAAGGAAGTCAAATTTCACAATAGAAGAAGGATGAAAGACCATGCGTAACTAATCCAAATCCTAACAAATTTCATCTATCTTGAATCAAATAGAAAGAAAAAGCGAACACAAATGAAAGAGTTCATAAAATTTTGAATTTTATACACGTTAACTCAAAAAATTCTACAAGTCGGAAATTGATTTCTGACACTAAATCGTAAACTAGATAAACTCATCTTTAACAGAAAAGTTTGAAAAATATATAGTAATCACAAATAATATGTTCTAAAGCATTACGTCAAGTAAAAATTGCATTTCTATGTACGTTGATTCAAGAAAATATGAAGGAAGGCAAATTTCACAATAGAAGAAGGATGAAAAACCAAGAAGAACTAAACCAAATCCAAACAAATTTCATCTATCTTGAATCAAATAGAAAGACAAAGCCAACACAAAAAGAAAGAGTTCATAAAAATGTTGAATTTTATATACCTTAACTCAAAAAAGTCTACAGACTTCGTTATAAGTCTGAAATTGATTTCTGAAACTAAATTGTAAACTAATTAAACTCATCTTTAACAGAAAAAGTTTGAAAAATGTATTGTAGTCACAAATAATATGTTCTAAGGCATTACGTATAGTAAAAATTGCATTTATATATACGTTGATTCAAGAAAATATGAAGGAAGTCAAATTTCACAATAGAAGAAGGATGAAAGACCATGCATAACTAATCCAAATCCTAACAAACTCCATCTATCATGAATCAAATAGAAAGACAAAGCCAACACAAATGAAAGAGTTCATAAAATTTTGAATTTATATACGTTAACTCAAAAAAGTCTACAAGTCGGAAATTTATTTCTGAGACTAAATCTTAAACTAGATAAACTCATCTTTAACAGAAAAATTTTAAAAAATGTATTGTAATCACAAATTATATGTTCTAAGTCATTACGTCTAGTAAAAATTGCATTTCTATGTACGTTGATTCAAGAAAATATGAAGGAAGGCAAATTTCACAATAGAAGAAGGATGAAAGACCAAGAAGAACTAATCCAAATCCTAACAAATTTCATCTATCTTGAATTAAATAGAAAGACAGAGCCAACACAAAAAGAAAGAGTTCATAAAAATGTTGAATTTTATATACCTTAACTCAAAAAAGTCTACACACTTCGTTATAAGTCTGAAATGGATTTCTGAAACTAAATTGTAAACTAGATAAACTCATCTTTAACAGAAAAAGTTTGAAAAATGTATTGTAGTCACAAATAATATGTTCTAAGGCATTACGTCTAGTAAAAATTGCATTTCTATATACGTTGATTTTAGAAAATATGAAGGAAGGAAAATTTCACAATAGAAGAAGGATGAAAGACCAAGAAGAACTAATCCAAATCCAAACAAATTTCATCTATCTTGAATCAAATAGAAAGACAGAGCCAACAAAAAAAGAAAGAGTTCATAAAAATGTTGAATTTTATATACCTTAACTCAAAAAAGTCTACACACTTCGTTATAAGTCTGAAATTGATTTCTGAAACTAAATTGTAAACTAGATAAACTCATCTTTAACAGAAAAAGTTTGAAAAATGTATCCTAATCACAAATAATATGTTCTAAAGCATTACGTCTAGTAAAAATTGCATTTCTATGTACGTTGATTCAAGAAAATATGAAGGAAGGCAAATTTCACAATAGAAGAAGGATGAAAGACCAAGAAGAACTAATCCAAATCCAAACAAATTTCATCTATCTTGAACCAAATAGAAAGACAAAGCCAACACAAAAAGAAAGAGTTCATAAAAATGTTGAATTTTATATACCTTAACTCAAAAAAGTCTACACACTTCGTTATAAGTCTGAAATTGATTTCTGAAACTAAATTGTAAACTAGTTAAACTCATCTTTAACAGAAAAAGTTTGAAAAATGTATCGTAGTCACAAATAATATGTTCTAAGGCATTACGTCTAGTAGAAATTGAATTTCTATATACGTTGATTCAAGAAAATATGTAGGAAGTCAAATTTCACAATAGAAGAAGGATGAAAGACCATGCATAACTAATCCAAATCCTAACAAATTTCATCTATCTTGAATCAAATAGAAAGACAAAGCCAACACAAATGAAAGAGTTCATAAAATTTTGAATTTTATATACGTTAACTCAAAAAAGTCTACAAGTCGGAAATTGATTTCTGAGACTAAATCTTAAACTAGATAAACTCATCTTTAACAGAAAAAGTTTGAAAAATGTATTGTAATCACAAATTATATGTTCTAAAGCATTACGTCTAGTAAAAATTGCATTTCTATATACGTTGATTCAAGAAAATATGGAGGAGGTCAAATTTCACAATAGAAGAAGGATGAAAGACCATGCATAACTAATCCAAATCCCAACAAATTTCATCTATCTTGAATCAAATAGTAAGATAAAGCCAACACAATAAGAAAGAGTTCATAGAATTTTGAATTTTATATACGTTAACTCAAAAAGTCTACAAGTCGGAAATTGATTTCTGAGACTAAATCGTAAACTAGATAAACTCATCTTTAACAGAAAAAGTTTGAAAAATGTATTGTAATCACAAATAATATGTTCTAAAGCATTACGTCTAGTAAAAATTGCATTTCTATGTACGTTGATTCAAGAAAATATGAAGGAAGGCAAATTTCATAATAGAAGAAGGATGAAAGACCAAGAAGAACTAATCTAAATCCAAACAAATTTCATCTATCTTGAACCAAATAAAAAGACAAAGCCAACACAAAAAGAAAGAGTTCATAAAAATGTTGAATTTTATATACCTTAACTCAAAAAAGTCTACACACTTCGTTATAAGTCTGAAATTGATTTCTGAAACTAAATTGTAAACTAGATAAACTCATCTTTAACAGAAAAAGTTTGAAAAATGTATTGTAGTCACAAATAATATGTTCTAAGGCATTACGTCTAGTAAAAATTGCATTTCTATATACGTTGATTTTAGAAAATATGAAAGAAGGAAAATTTCACAATAGAAGAAGGATGAAAGACCAAGAAGAACTAATCCAAATCCAAACAAATTTCATCTATCTTGAATCAAATAGAAAGACAGAGCCAACAAAAAAAGAAAGAGTTCATAAAAATGTTGAATTTTATATACCTTAACTCAAAAAAGTCTACACACTTCGTTATAAGTCTGAAATTGATTTCTGAAACTAAATTGTAAACTAGATAAACTCATCTTTAACAGAAAAAGTTTAAAAAATGTATTGTAATCACAAATTATATGTTCTAAAGCATTACGTCTAGTAAAAATTGCATTTCTATGTACGTTGATTCAAGAAAATATGAAGGAAGGCAAATTTCACAATAGAAGAAGGATGAAAGACCAAGAAGAACTAATCCAAATCCTAACAAATTTCATCTATCTTGAATTAAATAGAAAGACAGAGCCAACACAAAAAGAAAGAGTTCATAAAAATGTTGAATTTTATATACCTTAACTCAAAAAAGTCTACACACTTCGTTATAAGTCTGAAATTGATTTCTGAAACTAAATTGTAAACTAGATAAACTCATCTTTAACAGAAAAAGTTTGAAAAATGTATTGTAGTCACAAATAATATGTTCTAAGGCATTACGTCTAGTAAAAATTGCATTTCTATATACGTTGATTTTAGAAAATATGAAGGAAGGAAAATTTCACAATAGAAGAAGGATGAAAGACCATGCATAACTAATCAAAATCCTAACAAATTTCATCTATCTTGAATGTAATATAAAGACAAAGCCAACACAAATGAAAGAGTTCATAAAATTTTGAATTTTATATACGTTAACTCAAAAAAGTCTAAAAGTCGGAAATTGATTTCTGAGACTAAATCTTAAACTAGATAAACTCATCTTTAACAGAAAAAGTTTGAAAAATGTATTGTAATCACAAATTATAAGTTCTAAAGCATTACGTCTAGTAAAAATTGCATTTCTATGTACGTTGATTCAAGAAAATATGAAGGAAGGCAAATTTCACAATAGAAGAAGGATGAAAGACCAAAAAGAACTAATCCAAATCCAAACAAACCTCATCTATCTTGAATCAAATAGAAAGACAAAACCAACACAAAAAGAAAGAGTTCATAAAAATGTTGAATTTTATATACCTTAACTAAAAAAAGTCTACACACTTCGTTATAAGTCTGAAATTGATTTCTGAAACTAAACTGTAAACTAGTTAAACTCATCTTTAACAGAAAAAGTTTGAAAATGTATTGTAGTCACAAATAATATGTTCTAAGGCATTACACGTCTAGTAAAAATTGCATTTCTATATACGTTGATTTTAGAAAATATGAAGGAAGGAAAATTTCACAATAGAAGAAGGATGAAAGACCATGCATAACTAATCCAAATCCTAACAAATTTCATCTATCTTGAATCTAATAGAAAGACAAAGCCAACACAAATGAAAGAGTTCATAAAATTTTGAATTTTATATACGTTAACTCAAAAAAGTCTACAAGTCGGAAATTGATTTCTGAGACTAAATCTTAAACTAGATAAACTCATCTTTAACAGAAAAAGTTTGAAAAATGTATTGTAATCACAAATTATAAGTTCTAAAGCATTACGTCTAGTAAAAATTGCATTTCTATATACGTTTTTTTCAAGAAAATATGAAAGAAGGAAAATTTCACAATAGAAGAAGGATGAAAGACCAAGAAGAACTAATCCAAATCCAAACAAATTTCATCTATCTTGAATCAAATAGAAAGACAGAGCCAACAAAAAAAGAAAGAGTTCATAAAAATGTTGAATATTATATACCTTAACTCAAAAAAGTCTACACACTTCGTTATAAGTCTGAAATTGATTTCTGAAACTAAATTGTAAACTAGATAAACTCATCTTTAACAGAAAAAGTTTAAAAAATGTATTGTAATCATAAATTATATGTTCTAAAGCATTATGTCGAGTAAAAATTGCATTTCTATGTACGTTGATTCAAGAAAATATGAAGGAAGGCAAATTTCACAATAGAAGAAGGATGAAAGACCAAGAAGAACTAATCCAAATCCTAACAAATTTCATCTATCTTGAATTAAATAGAAAGACAGAGCCAACACAAAAAGAAAGAGTTCATAAAAATGTTGAATTTTATATACCTTAACTCAAAAAAGTCTACAGACTTCGTTATAAGTCTGAAATTGATTTCTGAAACTAAATTGTAAACTAGATAAACTCATCTTTAACAGAAAAAGTTTGAAAAATGTATTGTAGTCACAAATAATATGTTCTAAGGCATTACGTCTAGTAAAAATTGCATTTCTATAGACGTTGATTTTAGAAAATATGAAGGAAGGAAAATTTCACAATAGAAAAAGGATGAAAGACCATGCATAACTAATCCAAATCCTAACAAATTTCATCTATCTTGAATGTAATATAAAGACAAAGCCGACACAAATGAAAGAGTTCATAAAATTTTGAATTTTATATACGTTAACTCAAAAAAGTCTACAAGTCGGAAATTGATTTCTGAGACTAAATCTTAAACTAGATAAACTCATCTTTAACAGAAAAAGTTTGAAAAATGTATTGTAATCACAAATTATATGTTCTAAAGCATTACATCTAGTAAAAATTGCATTTCTATGTACGTTTATTCAAGAAAATATGAAGGAAGGAAAATTTCACAATAGAAGAAGGATGAAAGACCAAGAAGAACTAAACCAAATCCAAACAAATTTCATCTATCTTGAATCAAATAGAAAGACAAAGCCAACGTAAAAAGAAAGAGTTCATAAAAATGTTGAATTTTATATACCTTAACTCAAAAAAGTCTACACACTTCGTTATAAGTCTTAAATTGATTTCTGAAACTAAATTGTAAATTAGTTAAACTAATCTTTAACAGAAAAAGTTTGAAAAATGTATTGTAGTCACAAATATTATGTTCTAGGGCATTACGTCTAGTAAAAATTGCATTTCTATATACGTTGATTAAAGAAAATATGAAGGAAGTCAAATTTCACAATAGAAGAAGGATGAAAGACCATGCGTAACTAATCCAAATCCTAACAAATTTCATCTATCTTGAATCAAATAGAAAGAAAAAGCGAACACAAATGAAAGAGTTCATAAAATTTTGAATTTTATACACATTAACTCAAAAAAGTCTACAAGTCGGAAATTGATTTCTGAGACTAAATCGTAAACTAGATAAACTCATCTTTAACAGAAAAAGTTTGAAAAATATATAGTAATCACAAATAATATGTTCTAAAGCATTACGTCAAGTAAAAATTGCATTTCTATGTACGTTGATTCAAGAAAATATGAAGGAAGGCAAATTTAACAATAGAAGAAGGATGAAAAACCAAGAAGAACTAAACCAAATCCAAACAAATTTCATCTATCTTGAATCAAATAGAAAGACAAAGCCAACACAAAAAGAAAGAGTTCATAAAAATGTTGAATTTTATATACCTTAACTCAAAAAAGTCTACAGACTTCGTTATAAGTCTGAAATTGATTTCTGAAACTAAATTGTAAACTAGTTAAACTCATCTATAACATAAAAAGTTTGAAAAATGTATTGTAGTCACAAATAATATGTTCTAAGGCATTACGTCTAGTAAAAATTGCATTTCTATAGACGTTGATTTTAGAAAATATGAAGGAAGGAAAATTTCACAATAGAAAAAGGATGAAAGACCACGCATAACTAATCCAAATCCTAACATATTTCATCTATCTAGAATCTAATAGAAAGACAAAGCCAACACAAATGAAAGAGTTCATAAAATTTTGAATTTTATATACGTTAACTCAAAAAAGTCTACAAGTCGGAAATTGATTTCTGAGACTAAATCTTAAACTAGATAAACTCATCTTTAACAGAAAAAGTTTGGAAAATGTATTGTAATCACAAATTATATGTTCTAAAGCATTATGTCTAGTAAAAATTGCATTTCTATGTACGTTTATTCAAGAAAATATGAAGGAAGGCAAATTTCACAATAGAAGAAGGATGAAAGATCAAGAAGAACTAATCTAAATCCAAACAAATTTCATCTATCTTGAATCAAATAGAAAGAAAGAGCCAACAAAAAAAGAAAGAGTTCATAAAAATGTTGAATTTTATATACCTTAACTCAAAAAGTCTACACACTTCGTTATAAGTCTGAAATTGATTTCTGAAACTAAATTGTAAACTAGATAAACTCATCTTAAACAAAAAAAGTTTGAAAAATGTATCATAATCACAAATAATATGTTCTAAAGCATTACGTCTAGTAAAAATTGCATTTCTATGTACGTTGATTCAAGAAAATATGAAGGAAGGCAAATTTCACAATAGAAGAAGGATGAAATACCAAGAAGAAATAATCCAAATCCAAACAAACTTCATCTATCTTGAATCAAATAGAAAGACAAAGCCGACACAAAAAGAAAGAGTTCATAAAAATGTTGAATTTTATATACCTTAACTCAAAAAAGTCTACAGACTTCGTTATAAGTCTGAAATTGATTTCTGAAACTAAATTGTAAACTAGATAAACTCATCTTTAACAGAAAAAGTTTGAAAAATGTATTGTAATCACGAATAATATGTTCTAAAGCATTACGTCTAGTAAAAATTGCATTTCTATGTACGTTGATTCAAGAAAATATGAAGGAAGGAAAATTTCACAATAGAAGAAGGATGAAAAACCAAGAAGAACTAAACCAAATGCAAACAAATTTCATCTATCTTGAATCAAATAGAAAGACAAAGCCAACACAAAAAGAAAGAGTTCATAAAAATGTTGAATTTTATATACCTTAACTCAAAAAAGTCTACAGACTTCGTTATAAGTCTGAAATTGATTTTTGAAACTAAATTGTAAACTAGTTAAACTCATCTTTAACAGAAAAAGTTTGAAAAATGTATTGTAGTCACAAATAATATGTTCTAAGGCATTACGTCTAGTAAAAATTGGATTTCTATATACGTTGATTCAAGAAAATATGAAGGAAGTCAAATTTCACAATAGAAGAAGGATGAAAGACCATGCATAACTAATCCAAATCCTAACAAACTTCATCTATCATGAATCAAATAGAAAGACAAAGCCAACACAAATGAAAGATTTCATAAAATTTTGAATTTTATATACGTTAGCTCAAAAAAGTCTACACACTTCGTTATAAGTCTGAAATTGATTTATGAAACTAAATTGTAAACTAGATAAACTCATCTTTAACAGATAAAGTTTGAAAAATGTATTGTAGTCACAAATAATATGTTCTAAGGCAATACGTCTAGTAAAAATTGCATTTCTATAGACGTTGATTCAAGAAAATATGGAGGAAGTCAAATTTCACAATAGAAGAAGGATGAAAGACCATGCATAACTAATCCAAATCCTAAAAAATTTCATCTATCTTGAATCAAATATAAAGAGATAGCCAACACAAATGAAAGAGTTCATAAAATTTTAAATTTTATATACGTTAACTCAAAAAAGTCTACAAGTCGGAAATTGTTTTCTGGGACTAAATCGTAAACTAGAAAAACTCATCTTTAACAGAAAAAGTTTGAAAAATGTATTGTAATCACAAATAATATGTTCTATAGCATTACATCTAGTAAAAATTGCATTTCTATGTACGTTGATTCAAGAAAATATGAAGGAAGGTAAATTTCACAATAAAAGAAGGATGAAAGAACAAGAAGAACTAATCCAAATCCAAACAAATTTCATCTATCTTGAATCAAATAGAAAGACAAAGCCAACACAAAAAGAAAGAGTTCATAAAAATATTGAATTTTATATACCTTAACTCAAAAAAGTCTACCAGTCGGAAATTGATTTCTGAGACTAAATCTTAAACTAGATAAACTCATCTTTAACAGAAAAAGTTTGAAAAATGTATTGTAATCACAAATTATATGTTCTAAAGCATTACGTCTAGTAAAAATTGCATTTCTATGTACGTTTATTCAAGAAAATATGAAGGAAGGCAAATTTCACAATAGAAGAAGGATGAAAGACCAAGAAGAACTAAACCAAATCCAAACAAATTTCATCTATCTTGAATCAAATAGAAAGACAAAGCCAACGTAAAAAGAAAGAGTTCATAAAAATGTTGAATTTTATATACCTTAACTCAAAAAAGTCTACACACTTCGTTATAAGTCTTAAATTGATTTCTGAAACTAAATTGTAAATTAGTTAAACTAATCTTTAACAGAAAAAGTTTGAAAAATGTATTGTAGTCACAAATATTATGTTCTATGGCATTACGTCTAGTAAAAATTGCATTTCTATATACGTTGATTAAAGAAAATATGAAGGAAGTCAAATTTCACAATAGAAGAAGGATGAAACACCATGCATAACTAATCCAAATCCTAACAAACTTCATCTATCATGAATCAAATAGAAAGACAAAGCCAACACAAATGAAAGATTTCATAAAATTTTGAATTTTATATACGTTAGCTCAAAAAAGTCTACACACTTCGTTATAAGTCTGAAATTGATTTATGAAACTAAATTGTAAACTAGATAAACTCATCTTTAACAGATAAAGTTTGAAAAATGTATTGTAGTCACAAATAATATGTTCTAAGGCAATACGTCTAGTAAAAATTGCATTTCTATAGACGTTGATTCAAGAAAATATGGAGGAAGTCAAATTTCACAATAGAAGAAGGATGAAAGACCATGCATAACTAATCCAAATCCTAAAAAATTTCATCTATCTTGAATCAAATATAAAGACATAGCCAACACAAATGAAAGAGTTCATAAAATTTTAAATTTTATATACGTTAACTCAAAAAAGTCTACAAGTCGGAAATTGTTTTCTGGGACTAAATCGTAAACTAGAAAAACTCATCTTTAACAGAAAAAGTTTGAAAAATGTATTGTAATCACAAATAATATGTTCTATAGCATTACATCTAGTAAAAATTGCATTTCTATGTACGTTGATTCAAGAAAATATGAAGGAAGGTAAATTTCACAATAAAAGAAGGATGAAAGAACAAGAAGAACTAATCCAAATCCAAACAAATTTCATCTATATTGAATCAAATAGAAAGACAAAGCCAACACAAAAAGAAAGAGTTCATAAAAATATTGAATTTTATATACCTTAACTCAAAAAAGTCTACCAGTCGGAAATTGATTTCTGAGACTAAATCTTAAACTAGATAAACTCATCTTTAACAGAAAAAGTTTGAAAAATGTATTGTAATCACAAATTATATGTTCTAAAGCATTACGTCTAGTAAAAATTGCATTTCTATGTACGTTTATTCAAGAAAATATGAAGGAAGGCAAATTTCACAATAGAAGAAGGATGAAAGACGAAGAAGAACTAGACCAAATCCAAACAAATTTCATCTATCTTGAATCAAATATAAAGACAAAGCCAACGTAAAAAGAAAGAGTTCATAAAAATGTTGAATTTTATATACCTTAACTCAAAAAAGTCTACACACTTCGTTATAAGTCTTAAATTGATTTCTGAAACTAAATTGTATATTAGTTAAACTAATCTTTAACAGAAAAAGTTTGAAAAATGTATTGTAGTCACAAACAATATGTTCTAGGGCATTACGTCTAGTAAAAATTGCATTTCTATATACGTTGATTAAAGAAAATATGAAGGAAGTCAAATTTCACAATAGAAGAAGGATGAAAGACCATGCGTAACTAATCCAAATCCTAACAAATTTCATCTATCTTGAATCAAATAGAAAGAAAAAGCGAACACAAATGAAAGAGTTCATAAAATTTTGAATTTTATACACGTTAACTCAAAAAAGTCTACAAGTCGGAAATTGATTTCTGAGACTAAATCGTAAACTAGATAAACTCATCTTTAACAAAAAAAAGTTTGAAAAATATATAGTAATCACAAATAATATGTTCTAAAGCATTACGTCAAGTAAAAATTGCATTTCTATGTACGTTGATTCAAGAAAATATGAAGGAAGGAAAATTTCACAATAGATGAAGGATGGAAAACCAAGAAGAACTAAACCAAATCCAAACAAATTTCATCTATCTTGAATCAAATAGAAAGACAAAGCCAACACAAAAAGAAAGAGTTCATAAAAATGTTGAATTTTATATACCTTAACTCAAAAAAGTCTACAGACTTCGTTATAAGTCTGAAATTGATTTCTGAAACTAAATTGTAAACTAGTTAAACTCATCTTTAACAGAAAAAGTTTGAATAATGTATTGTAGTCACAAATAATATGTTCTAAGGCATTACGTCTAGTAAAAATTGGATTTCTATATACGTTGATTCAAGAAAATATGAAGGAAGTCAAATTTCACAATAGAAGAAGGATGAAAGACCATGCATAACTAATCCAAATCCTAACAAACTTCATCTATCATGAATCAAATAGAAAGAAAAAGCCAACACAAATGAAAGAGTTCATAAAATTTTGAATTTTATATACGTTAGCTCAAAAAAGTCTACAAGTCGGAAATTGATTTCTGAGACTAAATCTTAAACTAGATAAACTCATCTTTAACAGAAAAAGTTTAAAAAATGTATTGTAATCACAAATTATATGTTCTAAAGCATTACGTCTAGTAAAAATAGCATTTCTATGTACGTTTATTCAAGAAAATATGAAGGAAGGCAAATTTCACAATAGAAGAAGGATGAAAGACGAAGAAGAACTAGACCAAATCCAAACAAATTTCATCTATCTTGAATCAAATATAAAGACAAAGCCAACGTAAAAAGAAAGAGTTCATAAAAATGTTGAATTTTATATACCTTAACTCAAAAAAGTCTACACACTTCGTTATAAGTCTTAAATTGATTTCTGAAACTAAATTGTATATTAGTTAAACTAATCTTTAACAGTAAAAGTTTGAAAAATGTATTATAGTCACAAACAATATGTTCTAGGGCATTACGTCTAGTAAAAATTGCATTTCTATATACGTTGATTAAAGAAAATATGAAGGAAGTCAAATTTCACAATAGAAGAAGGATGAAAGACCATGCGTAACTAATCCAAATCCTAACAAATTTCATCTATCTTGAATCAAATAGAAAGAAAAAGCGAACACAAATGAAAGAGTTCATAAAATTTTGAATTTTATACACGTTAACTCAAAAAAGTCTACAAGTCGGAAATTGATTTCTGAGACTAAATCTTAAACTAGATAAACTAATCTTTAACAGAAAAAGTTTAAAAAATGTATTGTAATTACAAATTATAAGTTCTAAAGCATTACGTCTAGTAAAAATTGCATTTCTATGTACGTTGATTCAAGAAAATATGAAGGAAGGCAAATTTCACAATAGAAGAAGGATGAAAGACCAAGAAGAACTAATCCAAATCCAAACAAACTTCATCTATCTTGAATCAAATAGAAAGACAAAACCAACACAAAAAGAAAGAGTTCATAAAAATGTTGAATTTTATATACCTTAACTAAAAAATGTCTACACACTTCGTTATAAGTCTGAAATTGATTTCTGAAATTAAACTGTAAACTAGTTAAACTCATCTTTAACAGAAAAAGTTTGAAAATGTATTGTAGTCACAGAAAATATGTTCTAAGGCATTACGTCTAGTAAAAATTGCATATCTATAAAAGAAGGATGAAAGACCAAGAAGAACTAATCCAAATCCAAACAAATTTCATCTATCTTGAATCAAATAGAAAGACAAAGCCAAAACAAAAAGAAAGAGTTCATAAAAATGTTGAATTTTATATACCTTAAATCAAAAAAGTCTACCAGTCGGAAATTGATTTCTGAGACTAAATCTTAAACTAGATAAACTCATCTTTAACAGAAAAAGTTTGAAAAATGTATTGTAATCACAAATTATATGTTCTAAAGCATTACGTCTAGTAAAAATTGCATTTCTATGTACGTTTATTCAAGAAAATATGAAGGAAGGCAAATTTCACAATAGAAGAAGGATGAAAGACCAAGAAGAACTAAACCAAATCCAAACAAATTTCATCTATCTTGAATCAAATAGAAAGACAAAGCCAACGTAAAAAGAAAGAGTTCATAAAAATGTTGAATTTTATATACCTTAACTCAAAAAAGTCTACACACTTCGTTATAAGTCTTAAATTGATTTCTGAAACTAAATTGTAAAGTAGTTAAACTAATCTTTAACAGAAAAAGTTTGAAAAATGTATTGTAGTCACAAATATTATGTTCTAGGGCATTACGTCTAGTAAAAATTGCATTTCTATATACGTTGATTAAAGAAAATATGAAGGAAGTCAAATTTCACAATAGAAGAAGGATGAAAGACCATGCGTAACTAATCCAAATCCTAACAAATTTCATCTATCTTGAATCAAATAGAAAGAAAAAGCGAACACAAATGAAAGAGTTCATAAAATTTTGAATTTTATATACGTTAGCTCAAAAAAGTCTACAAGTCGGAAATTGATTTCTGAGACTAAATCTTAAACTAGATAAACTCATCTTTAACAGAAAAAGTTTAAAAAATGTATTGTAATCACAAATTATATGTTCTAAAGCATTACGTCTAGTAAAAATAGCATTTCTATGTACGTTTATTCAAGAAAATATGAAGGAAGGCAAATTTCACAATAGAAGAAGGATGAAAGACGAAGAAGAACTAGACCAAATCCAAACAAATTTCATCTATGTTGAATCAAATATAAAGACAAAGCCAACGTAAAAAGAAAGAGTTCATAAAAATGTTGAATTTTATATACCTTAACTCAAAAAAGTCTACACACTTCGTTATAAGTCTTAAATTGATTTCTGAAACTAAATTGTATATTAGTTAAACTAATCTTTAACAGTAAAAGTTTGAAAAATGTATTGTAGTCACAAACAATATGTTCTAGGGCATTACGTCTAGTAAAAATTGCATTTCTATATACGTTGATTAAAGAAAATATGAAGGAAGTCAAATTTCACAATAGAAGAAGGATGAAAGACCATGCGTAACTAATCCAAATCCTAACAAATTTCATCTATCTTGAATCAAATAGAAAGAAAAAGCGAACACAAATGAAAGAGTTCATAAAATTTTGAATTTTATACACGTTAACTCAAAAAAGTCTACAAGTCGGAAATTGATTTCTGAGACTAAATCGTAAACTAGATAAACTAATCTTTAACAGAAAAAGTTTGAAAAATGTATTGTAATTACAAATTATAAGTTCTAAAGCATTACGTCTAGTAAAAATTGCATTTCTATGTACGTTGATTCAAGAAAATATGAAGGAAGGCAAATTTCACAATAGAAGAAGGATGAAAGACCAAGAAGAACTAATCCAAATCCAAACAAACTTCATCTATCTTGAATCAAATAGAAAGACAAAACCAACACAAAAAGAAAGAGTTCATAAAAATGTTGAATTTTATATACCTTAACTAAAAAATGTCTACACACTTCGTTATAAGTCTGAAATTGATTTCTGAAACTAAATTGTAAACTAGTTAAACTCATCTTTAACAGAAAAAGTTTGAATAATGTATTGTAGTCACAAATAATATGTTCTAAGGCATTACGTCTAGTAAAAATTGGATTTCTATATACGTTGATTCAAGAAAATATGAAGGAAGTCAAATTTCACAATAGAAGAAGGATGAAAGACCATGCATAACTAATCCAAATCCTAACAAACTTCATCTATCATGAATCAAATAGAAAGACAAAGCCAACACAAATGAAAGAGTTCATAAAATTTTGAATTTTATATACGTTAGCTCAAAAAAGTCTACAAGTCGGAAATTGATTTCTGAGACTAAATCTTAAACTAGATAAACTCATCTTTAACAGAAAAAGTTTAAAAAATGTATTGTAATCACAAATTATATGTTCTAAAGCATTACGTCTAGTAAAAATAGCATTTCTATGTACGTTTATTCAAGAAAATATGAAGGAAGGCAAATTTCACAATAGAAGAAGGATGAAAGACGAAGAAGAACTAGACCAAATCCAAACAAATTTCATCTATCTTGAATCAAATATAAAGACAAAGCCAACGTAAAAAGAAAGAGTTCATAAAAATGTTGAATTTTATATACCTTAACTCAAAAAAGTCTACACACTTCGTTATAAGTCTTAAATTGATTTCTGAAACTAAATTGTATATTAGTTAAACTAATCTTTAACAGAAAAAGTTTGAAAAATGTATTGTAGTCACAAACAATATGTTCTAGGGCATTACGTCTAGTAAAAATTGCATTTCTATATACGTTGATTAAAGAAAATATGAAGGAAGTCAAATTTCACAATAGAAGAAGGATGAAAGACCATGCGTAACTAATCCAAATCCTAACAAATTTCATCTATCTTGAATCAAATAGAAAGAAAAAGCGAACACAAATGAAAGAGTTCATAAAATTTTGAATTTTATACACGTTAACTCAAAAAAGTCTACAAGTCGGAAATTGATTTCTGAGACTAAATCTTAAACTAGATAAACTAATCTTTAACAGAAAAAGTTTAAAAAATGTATTATAATCACAAATTATATGTTCTAAAGAATTACGTCTAGTAAAAATTGCATTTCTGTGTACGTTTATTCAAGAAAATATGAAGGAAGGAAAATTTTACAATAGAAGAAGGATGAAAGACCAAGAAGAACTAATCCAAAACCAAACAAATTTCATCTATCTTGAATCAAATAGAAAGACAGAGCCAACAAAAAAAGAAAGAGTTCATAAAAATGTTGAATTTTATATACCTTAACTTAAAAAAGTCTACACACTTCGTTATAAGTCTGAAATTGATTTCTGAAACTAAATTGTAAACTAGATAAACTCATCTTTAATAAAAAAATTTGAAAAATGTATCATAATCACAAATAATATGTTCTAAAGCATTACGTCTAGTAAAAATTGCATTTCTATGTACGTTGATTCAAGAAAATATGAAGGAAGGCAAATTTCACAATAGAAGAAGGATGAAAGACCAAGAAGAACTAATCCAAATCTAAACAAACTTCATCTATCTTGAATCAAATAGAAAAACATAGCCAACACAAAAATAAAGAGTTCATAAAAATGTTGAATTTTATATACCTTAACTCAAAAAAGTCTACACACTTCGTTATAAGTCTGAAATTGATTTCTGAAACTAAATTGTAAACTAGATAAACTCATCTTTAACAGAAAAAGTTTGAAAAATGTATTGTAATCACAAATAATATGTTCTAAAGCATTACGTCTAGTGAAAATTGCATTTCTATGTACGTTTATTCAAGAAAATATGAAGGAAGGCAAATTTCACAATAGAAGAAGGATGAAAAACCAAGAAGAACTAAACCAAATCCAAACAAATTTCATCTATCTTGAATCAAATAGAAAGACAAAGCCAACACAAAAAGAAAGAGTTCATAAAAATGTTGAATTTTATATACCTTAACTCAAAAAAGGCTACAAACTTCGTTATAAGTCTGAAATTGATTTCTGAAACTAAATTGTAAACTAGTTAAACTCATCTTTAACAGAAAATTTTTGAAAAATGTATTGTAGTCACAAATAATATGTTCTAAGGCATTACGTCAAGTTAAGATGGGATTTCTATATACGTTGATTCAAGAAAATATGAAGGAAGTCAAATTTCACAATAGAAGAAGGATGAAAGACCATGTATAACTAATCCAAATCCAAACAAACTTCATCTATCATGAATCAAATAGAAAGACAAAGCCAACACAAATGAAAGAGTTCATAAAATTTTGAATTTTATATAAGTTAGCTCAAAAAAGTCTACACACTTCGTTATAAGTCTGAAATTGATTTATGAAACTAAATTGCAAACTAGATAAACTCATCTTTAACAGATAAAGTTTGAAAAATGTATTGTAGTCACAAATAATATGTTCTAAGGCATTACGTCTAGTAAAAATTGCATTTCTACAGACGTTGATTTTAGAAAATATGAAGGAAGGAAAATTTCACAATAGAAAAAGGATGAAAGACCACACATAACTAATCCAAATCCTAAAAAATTTCATCTACCTTGAATCAAATAGAAAGACAAAGCCAACACAAAAAGAAAGAGTTCATAAAAATGTTGAATTTTATATACCTTAACTCAAAAAAGTCTACACACTTCGTTATAAGTCTGAAATTGATTCTGAAATTAAATTGTAAACTAGTTAAACTCATCTTTAACAGAAAAAGTTTGAAAAATGTATTGTAGTCACAAATAATATGTTCTAAGGCATTACGTCTAGTAAAAATTGCATTTCTATATACGTTGATTCAAGAAAATATGGAGGAAGTCAAATTTCACAATAGAAGAAGGATGAAAGACCATGCATAACTAATCCAACTCCTAAAAAAATTTTCATCTATCTTGAATCAAATAGAAAGACATAGCTAACACAAATGAAAGAGTTCATAAAATTTTGAATTTTATATACGTTAACTAAAAAAAATCTACAAGTCGGAAATTGTTTTCTGGGACTAAATCATAAACTAGATAAACTCATCTTTAACAGAAAAATTTTGAAAAATGTATTGTAATCACAAATAATATGTTCTAAAGCATTACGTCTAGTAAAAATTGCATTTCTATGTACGTTGATTCAAGAAAATATGAAGGAAGGCAAATTTCACAATAAAAGAAGGATGAAAGACCATGAAGAACTAATCCAAATCCAAACAAATTTCATCTATCTTGAATCAAATGGTATGACAAACCCAACACAAAAAGAAAGAGTTCATAAAAATGTTGAATTTTATATACCTTAACTCAAAAAAGTCTACACACTTCGTTTTAAGTCTGAAATTGATTTTTGAAACTAAATTTTAAACTAGATAAACTCATCTTTAACAGAAAAAGTTTGAAAAATGTATTGTAGTCACAAATAATATGTTCTAAGGCATTACGTCTAGTAAAAATTGCATTTCTATATATGTTGATTCAAGAAAATATGAAGGAAGTCAAATTTCACAATTGAAGGAGGATGAAAGACCATACTTAACTAATCCAAATCCTAATAAATTTCATCTATCTTGAATCAAATAGAAAGACAAAGCCTACACAAATGAAAGAGTTCATAAAATTTTGAATTTTATATACGTTAACTCAAAAAAGTCTACAAGTCGGAAATTGATTTCTGAGGCTAAATCGTAAACTAGATAAACTCATCTTTAATAGAAAAAGTTTGAAAAATGTATTGTCATCACAAAGTATATGTTCTAAAGCATTACGTCTAGTAAAAATTGCATTTCTATGTACGTTGATTCAAGAAAATATGAAGGAAGGAAAATTTCACAATAGAAAAAGGATGAAAGACCACACATAACTAATCCAAATCCTAACAAATTTCATCTATCTTGAATCAAATAGAAAGACAAAGC
>NC_039363.1:23776898-23831442 GCF_003573695.1 Papaver somniferum | reverse complement strand
ACATAGCCAACACAAATGAAAGAGTTCATAAAATTTTGAATTTTATATACGTTAACTCAAAAAAGTTTACAAGTCGGAAATTGATTTCTGAGGCTAAATCGTAAACTAGATAAACTCATCTTTAATAGAAAAAGTTTGAAAAATGTATTGTCATCACAAAGTATATGTTCTAAAGCATTAAGTCTAGTAAAATTGCATTTCTACGTACGTTGATTCAAGAAAATATGAAGGAAGGAAAATTTCACAATAGAAAAAGGATGAAAGACCACACATAACTAATCCAAATCCTAACAAATTTCATCTATCTTGAATCAAATAGAAACACAAAGCCAACACAAAAAGAAAGAGTTCATAAAATTTTGAATTTTATATACGTTAACTCAAAAAAGTTTACAAGTCGGAAATTGATTTCTGAAACTAAATTGTAAACTAGTTAAACTCATCTTTAACAGAAACTTTTTGAAAAATGTATTGTAGTCACAAATAATATGTTCTAAGGCGTTACGTCAAGTTAAGATGGGATTTCTATATACGTTGATTCAAGAAAATATGAAGGAAGTCAAATTTCACAATAGAAGAAGGATGAAAGACCATGTATAACTAATCCAAATCCAAACAAACTTCATCTATCATGAATCAAATAGAAAGACAAAGCCAACACAAATGAAAGAGTTCATAAAATTTTGAATTTTATATACCTTAACTCAAAAAAGTTTACACACTTCGTTATAAGTCTGAAATTGAATTCTGAAACTAAAGTGTAAACTAGATAAACTCATCTATAACAAAAAAAGTTTGAAAAATGTATCATAATCACAAATAATATGTTCTAAAGCATTACGTTTAGTAAAAATTGCATTTCTATGTATGTTGATTCAAGAAAATATGAAGGAAGGCAAATTTCACAATAGAAGAAGGATGAAAGACCAAGAAGAACTAATCCAAATCCAAACAAACTTCATCTATCTTGAATCAAATAGAAACACATAGCCAACACAAATGAAAGAGTTCATAAAATTTTGAATTTTATATACGTTAACTCAAAAAAGTCTACAAGTCGGAAATTGATTTCTGAGGCTAAATCGTAAACTAGATAAACTCATCTTTAATAGAAAAAGTTTGAAAAATGTATTGTCATCACAAAGTATATGTTCTAAAGCATTAAGTCTAGTAAAATTGCATTTCTATGTACGTTGATTCAAGAAAATATGAAGGAAGGAAAATTTCACAATAGAAAAAGGATGAAAGACCACACATAACTAATCCAAATCCTAACAAATTTCATCTATCTTGAATCAAATAGAAACACAAAGCTAACACAAAAAGAAAGAGTTCATAAAAATGTTGAATTTTATATACCTTAACTCAAAAAAGTCTACACACTTCGTTATAAGTCTGAAATTGATTCTGAAATTAAATTGTAAACTAGTTAAACTCATCTTTAACAGAAAAAGTTTGACAAATGTATTGTAGTCACAAATAATATGTTCTAAGGCATTACGTCTAGTAAAAATTGCATTTCTATATACGTTGATTCAAGAAAATATAGAGGAAGTCAAATTTCACAATAGAAGAAGGATGAAAGGCCATGCATAACTAATCCAAATCCTAAAAAAATTTCATCTATCTTGAATCAAATAGAAACACAAAGCCAACACAAAAAGAAAGAGTTCATAAAATTTTGAATTTTATATACGTTAACTCAAAAAAGTTTATAAGTCGGAAATTGATTTCTGAAACTAAATTGTAAACTAGTTAAACTCATCTTTAACAGAAAATTTTTGAAAAATGTATTGTAGTCACAAATAATATGTTCTAAGGCATTACGTCAAGTTAAGATGGGATTTCTATATACGTTGATTCAAGAAAATATGAAGGAAGTCAAATTTCACAATAGAAGAAGGATGAAAGACCATGTATAACTAATCCAAATCCAAACAAACTTCATCTATCATGAATCAAATAGAAAGACAAATCCAACACAAAAAGAAAGAGTTCATAAAAATGTTGAATTTTATATACCTTAATTCATAAAAGTCTACACACTTCTTTATAAGTATGAAATTGATTCTGAAATTAAATTGTAAACTAGTTAAACTCATCTTTAACAGAAAAAGTTTGAAAATGTATTGTAGTCACAAATAATATGTTCTAAGGCATTACGTCTAGTAAAAATTGCATTTCTATATACGTTGATTCAAGAAAATATGGAGGAAGTCAAATTTCACAATAGAAGAAGGATGAAAGACCATGCATAACTAATCCAAATCCTAACAAATTTCATCTATCTTGAATCAAATAGAAAGACATAGCCAACACAAATGAAAGAGTTCATAAAATTTTGAATTTTATATACGTTAACTCAAAAAAGTCTACAAGTCGGAAATTGATTTCTGAGGCTAAATCGTAAACTAGATAAACTCATCTTTAATAGAAAAAGTTTGAAAAATGTATTGTCATCACAAAGTATATGTTCTAAAGCATTAAGTCTAGTAAAATTGCATTTCTATGTACGTTGATTCAAGAAAATATGAAGGAAGGAAAATTTCACAATAGAAAAAGGATGAAAGACCACACATAACTAATCCAAATCCTAACAAATTTCATCTATCTTGAATCAAATAGAAACACAAAGCCAACACAAAAAGAAAGAGTTCATAAAAATGTTGAATTTTATATACCTTAACTCAAAAAAGTCTACACACTTCGTTATAAGTCTGAAATTGATTCTGAAATTAAATTGTAAACTAGTTAAACTCATCTTTAACAGAAAAAGTTTGACAAATGTATTGTAGTCACAAATAATATGTTCTAAGGCATTACGTCTAGTAAAAATTGCATTTCTATATACGTTGATTCAAGAAAATATAGAGGAAGTCAAATTTCACAATAGAAGAAGGATGAAAGGCCATGCATAACTAATCCAAATCCTAAAAAAATTTTCATCTATCTTGAATCAAATAGAAAGACATAGCTAACACAAATGAAAGAGTTCATAAAATTTTGAATTTTATATACGTTAACTCAAAAAAATCTACAAGTCGGAAATTGTTTTCTGGGACTAAATCAAAAACTAGATAAACTCATCTTTAACAGAAAAAGTTTGAAAAATGTATTGTAATCACAAATAATATGTTCTAAAGCATTACGTCTAGTAAAAATTGCATTTCTATGTACGTTGATTCAAGAAAATATGAAGGAAGGCAAATTTCACAATAAAAGAAGGATGAAAGACCATGAAGAACTAATCCAAATCCAAACAAATTTCATCTATCTTGAATCAAATAGTATGACAAACCCAACACAAAAAGAAAGAGTTCATAAAAATGTTGAATTTTATATACCTTAACTCAAAAAAGTCTACACACTTCGTTTTAAGTCTGAAATTGATTTTTGAAACTAAATTTTAAACTAGATAAACTCATCTTTAACAGAAAAAGTTTGAAAAATGTATTGTAGTCACAAATAATATGTTCTAAGGCATTACGTCTAGTAAAAATTGCATTTCTATATATGTTGATTCAAGAAAATATGAAGGAAGTCAAATTTCACAATTGAAGGAGGATGAAAGACCATACTTAACTAATCCAAATCCTAACAAATTTCATCTATCTTGAATCAAATAGAAAGACAAAGCCAACACAAATGAAAGAGTTCATAAAATTTTGAATTTTATATATGTTGACTCAAAAAAGTCTACAAGTCGGAAATTGATTTCTGAGGCTAAATCGTAAACTAGATAAACTCATCTTTAATAAAAAAAAGTTTGAAAAATGTATTGTCATCACAAAGTATATGTTCTAAAGCATTACGTCTAGTAAAAATTGCATTTCTATGTACGTTGATTCAAGAAAATATGAAGGAAGGCAAATTTCACAATAGAAGAAGGATGAAAGACCAAGAAGAACTAATCCAAATCCAAACAAATTTAATCTATCTTGAATCAAATAGAAAGACAGAGCCAACAAAAAAAGAAAGAGTTCATAAAAATGTTGAATTTTATATACCTTAACTCAAAAAAGTCTACACACTTCGTTATAAGTCTGAAATTGATTTCTGAAACTAAATTGTAAACTAGATAAACTCATCTGTAACAAAAAAATTTTGAAAAATGTATCATAATCACAAATAATATGTTCTAAAGCATTACGTCTAGTAAAAATTGCATTTCTATGTACGTTGATTCAAGAAAATATGAAGGAAGGAAAATTTCACAATAGAAGAAGGATGAAAGACCAAGAAGAACTAATCCAAATCCAAACAAACTTCATCTATCTTGAATCAAATAGAAAGACAAATCCAACACAAAAAGAAAGAGTTCATAAAAATGTTGAATTTTATATACCTTAATTCAGAAAAGTCTACACACTTCGTTATAAGTCTGAAATTGATTCTGAAATTAAATTGTAAACTAGTTAAACTCATCTTTAACCGAAAAAGTTTGAAAATGTATTGTAGTCACAAATAATATGTTCGAATGCATTACGTCTAGTAAAAATTGCATTTCTATATACGTTGATTCAAGAAAATATGGAGGAAGTAAAATTTCACAATAGAAGAAGGATGAAAGACCATGCATAACTAATCCAAATCCTAACAAACTTCATCTATCATGAATCAAATAGAAAGACAAAGCCAACACAAATGAAAGAGTTCATAAAATTTTGAATTTTATATACGTTAGCTCAAAAAAGTCTACAAGTCGGAAATTGATTTCTGAGACTAAATCGTAAACTAGATAAACTCATCTTTAACAGAAAAAGTTTGAAAAATATATAGTAATCACAAATAATATGTTCTAAAGCATTACGTCAAGTAAAAATTGCATTTCTATGTACGTTGATTCAAGAAAATATGAAGGAAGGCAAATTTAACAATAGAAGAAGGATGAAAAACCAAGAAGAACTAAACCAAATCCAAACAAATTTCATCTATCTTGAATCAAATAGAAAGACAAAGCCAACACAAAATGAAAGAGTTCATAAAAATGTTGAATTTTATATACCTTAACTCAAAAAAGTCTACAGACTTCGTTATAAGTCTGAAATTGATTTCTGAAACTAAATTGTAAACTAGTTAAACTCATCTATAACATAAAAAGTTTGAAAAATGTATTGTAGTCACAAATAATATGTTCTAAGGCATTACGTCTAGTAAAAATTGCATTTCTATAGACGTTGATTTTAGAAAATATGAAGGAAGGAAAATTTCACAATAGAAAAAGGATGAAAGACCACGCATAACTAATCCAAATCCTAACATATTTCATCTATCTAGAATCTAATAGAAAGACAAAGCCAACACAAATGAAAGAGTTCATAAAATTTTGAATTTTATATACGTTAACTCAAAAAAGTCTACAAGTCGGAAATTGATTTCTGAGACTAAATCTTAAACTAGATAAACTCATCTTTAACAGAAAAAGTTTGGAAAATGTATTGTAATCACAAATTATATGTTCTAAAGCATTACGTCTAGTAAAAATTGCATTTCTATGTACGTTGATTCAAGAAAATATGAAGGAAGGAAAATTTCACAATAGATGAAGGATGGAAAACCAAGAAGAACTAAACCAAATCCAAACAAATTTCATCTATCTTGAATCAAATAGAAAGACAAAGCCAACACAAAAAGAAAGAGTTCATAAAAATGTTGAATTTTATATACCTTAACTCAAAAAAGTCTACAGACTTCGTTATAAGTCTGAAATTGATTTCTGAAACTAAATTGTAAACTAGTTAAACTCATCTTTAACAGAAAAAGTTTGAATAATGTATTGTAGTCACAAATAATATGTTCTAAGGCATTACGTCTAGTAAAAATTGGATTTCTATATACGTTGATTCAAGAAAATATGAAGGAAGTCAAATTTCACAATAGAAGAAGGATGAAAGACCATGCATAACTAATCCAAATCCTAAAAAATTTCATCTATCTTGAATCAAATATAAAGACATAGCCAACACAAATGAAAGAGTTCATAAAATTTTAAATTTTATATACGTTAACTCAAAAAAGTCTACAAGTCGGAAATTGTTTTCTGGGACTAAATCGTAAACTAGAAAAACTCATCTTTAACAGAAAAAGTTTGAAAAATGTATTGTAATCACAAATAATATGTTCTATAGCATTACATCTAGTAAAAATTGCATTTCTATGTACGTTGATTCAAGAAAATATGAAGGAAGGTAAATTTCACAATAAAAGAAGGATGAAAGAACAAGAAGAACTAATCCAAATCCAAACAAATTTCATCTATCTTGAATCAAATAGAAAGACAAAGCCAACACAAAAAGAAAGAGTTCATAAAAATATTGAATTTTATATACCTTAACTCAAAAAAGTCTACCAGTCGGAAATTGATTTCTGAGACTAAATCTTAAACTAGATAAACTCATCTTTAACAGAAAAAGTTTGAAAAATGTATTGTAATCACAAATTATATGTTCTAAAGCATTACGTCTAGTAAAAATTGCATTTCTATGTACGTTTATTCAAGAAAATATGAAGGAAGGCAAATTTCACAATAGAAGAAGGATGAAAGACGAAGAAGAACTAGACCAAATCCAAACAAATTTCATCTATCTTGAATCAAATATAAAGACAAAGCCAACGTAAAAAGAAAGAGTTCATAAAAATGTTGAATTTTATATACCTTAACTCAAAAAAGTCTACACACTTCGTTATAAGTCTTAAATTGATTTCTGAAACTAAATTGTATATTAGTTAAACTAATCTTTAACAGAAAAAGTTTGAAAAATGTATTGTAGTCACAAACAATATGTTCTAGGGCATTACGTCTAGTAAAAATTGCATTTCTATATACGTTGATTAAAGAAAATATGAAGGAAGTCAAATTTCACAATAGAAGAAGGATGAAAGACCATGCGTAACTAATCCAAATCCTAACAAATTTCATCTATCTTGAATCAAATAGAAAGAAAAAGCGAACACAAATGAAAGAGTTCATAAAATTTTGAATTTTATACACGTTAACTCAAAAAAGTCTACAAGTCGGAAATTGATTTCTGAGACTAAATCTTAAACTAGATAAACTAATCTTTAACAGAAAAAGTTTAAAAAATGTATTGTAATTACAAATTATAAGTTCTAAAGCATTACGTCTAGTAAAAATTGCATTTCTATGTACGTTGATTCAAGAAAATATGAAGGAAGGCAAATTTCACAATAGAAGAAGGATGAAAGACCAAGAAGAACTAATCCAAATCCAAACAAACTTCATCTATCTTGAATCAAATAGAAAGACAAAACCAACACAAAAAGAAAGAGTTCATAAAAATGTTGAATTTTATATACCTTAACTAAAAAATGTCTACACACTTCGTTATAAGTCTGAAATTGATTTCTGAAATTAAACTGTAAACTAGTTAAACTCATCTTTAACAGAAAAAGTTTGAAAATGTATTGTAGTCACAGAAAATATGTTCTAAGGCATTACGTCTAGTAAAAATTGCATATCTATAAAAGAAGGATGAAAGACCAAGAAGAACTAATCCAAATCCAAACAAATTTCATCTATCTTGAATCAAATAGAAAGACAAAGCCAAAACAAAAAGAAAGAGTTCATAAAAATGTTGAATTTTATATACCTTAAATCAAAAAAGTCTACCAGTCGGAAATTGATTTCTGAGACTAAATCTTAAACTAGATAAACTCATCTTTAACAGAAAAAGTTTGTAAAATGTATTGTAATCACAAATTATATGTTCTAAAGCATTACGTCTAGTAAAAATTGCATTTCTATGTACGTTTATTCAAGAAAATATGAAGGAAGGCAAATTTCACAATAGAAGAAGGATGAAAGACCAAGAAGAACTAAACCAAATCCAAACAAATTTCATCTATCTTGAATCAAATAGAAAGACAAAGCCAACGTAAAAAGAAAGAGTTCATAAAAATGTTGAATTTTATATACCTTAACTCAAAAAAGTCTACACACTTCGTTATAAGTCTTAAATTGATTTCTGAAACTAAATTGTAAATTAGTTAAACTAATCTTTAACAGAAAAAGTTTGAAAAATGTATTGTAGTCACAAATATTATGTTCTAGGGCATTACGTCTAGTAAAAATTGCATTTCTATATACGTTGATTAAAGAAAATATGAAGGAAGTCAAATTTCACAATAGAAGAAGGATGAAAGACCATGCGTAACTAATCCAAATCCTAACAAATTTCATCTATCTTGAATCAAATAGAAAGAAAAAGCGAACACAAATGAAAGAGTTCATAAAATTTTGAATTTTATACACATTAACTCAAAAAAGTCTACAAGTCGGAAATTGATTTCTGAGACTAAATCGTAAACTAGATAAACTCATCTTTAATAGAAAAAGTTTGAAAAATATATAGTAATCACAAATAATATGTTCTAAAGCATTACGTCAAGTAAAAATTGCATTTCTATGTACGTTGATTCAAGAAAATATGAAGGAAGGCAAATTTAACAATAGAAGAAGGATGAAAAACCAAGAAGAACTAAACCAAATCCAAACAAATTTCATCTATCTTGAATCAAATAGAAAGACAAAGCCAACACAAAAAGAAAGAGTTCATAAAAATGTTGAATTTTATATACCTTAACTCAAAAAAGTCTACAGACTTCGTTATAAGTCTGAAATTGATTTCTGAAACTAAATTGTAAACTAGTTAAACTCATCTATAACATAAAAAGTTTGAAAAATGTATTGTAGTCACAAATAATATGTTCTAAGGCATTACGTCTAGTAAAAATTGCATTTCTATAGACGTTGATTTTAGAAAATATGAAGGAAGGAAAATTTCACAATAGAAAAAGGATGAAAGACCACGCATAACTAATCCAAATCCTAACATATTTCATCTATCTAGAATCTAATAGAAAGACAAAGCCAACACAAATGAAAGAGTTCATAAAATTTTGAATTTTATATACGTTAACTCAAAAAAGTCTACAAGTCGGAAATTGATTTCTGAGACTAAATCTTAAACTAGATAAACTCATCTTTAACAGAAAAAGTTTAAAAAATGTATTGTAATCACAAATTATATGTTCTAAAGCATTACGTCTAGTAAAAATAGCATTTCTATGTACGTTTATTCAAGAAAATATGAAGGAAGGCAAATTTCACAATAGAAGAAGGATGAAAGACGAAGAAGAACTAGACCAAATCCAAACAAATTTCATCTATCTTGAATCAAATATAAAGACAAAGCCAACGTAAAAAGAAAGAGTTCATAAAAATGTTGAATTTTATATACCTTAACTCAAAAAAGTCTACACACTTCGTTATAAGTCTTAAATTGATTTCTGAAACTAAATTGTATATTAGTTAAACTAATCTTTAACAGTAAAAGTTTGAAAAATGTATTGTAGTCACAAACAATATGTTCTAGGGCATTACGTCTAGTAAAAATTGCATTTCTATATACGTTGATTAAAGAAAATATGAAGGAAGTCAAATTTCACAATAGAAGAAGGATGAAAGACCATGCGTAACTAATCCAAATCCTAACAAATTTCATCTATCTTGAATCAAATAGAAAGAAAAAGCGAACACAAATGAAAGAGTTCATAAAATTTTGAATTTTATACACGTTAACTCAAAAAAGTCTACAAGTCGGAAATTGATTTCTGAGACTAAATCGTAAACTAGATAAACTAATCTTTAACAGAAAAAGTTTAAAAAATGTATTGTAATTACAAATTATAAGTTCTAAAGCATTACGTCTAGTAAAAATTGCATTTCTATGTACGTTGATTCAAGAAAATATGAAGGAAGGCAAATTTCACAATAGAAGAAGGATGAAAGACCAAGAAGAACTAATCCAAATCCAAACAAACTTCATCTATCTTGAATCAAATAGAAAGACAAAACCAACACAAAAAGAAAGAGTTCATAAAAATGTTGAATTTTATATACCTTAACTAAAAAATGTCTACACACTTCGTTATAAGTCTGAAATTGATTTCTGAAACTAAATTGTAAACTAGTTAAACTCATCTTTAACAGAAAAAGTTTGAATAATGTATCGTAGTCACAAATAATATGTTCTAAGGCATTACGTCTAGTAAAAATTGGATTTCTATATACGTTGATTCAAGAAAATATGAAGGAAGTCAAATTTCACAATAGAAGAAGGATGAAAGACCATGCATAACTAATCCAAATCCTAACAAACTTCATCTATCATGAATCAAATAGAAAGACAAAGCCAACACAAATGAAAGAGTTCATAAAATTTTGAATTTTATATACGTTAGCTCAAAAAAGTCTACAAGTCGGAAATTGATTTCTGAGACTAAATCTTAAACTAGATAAACTCATCTTTAACAGAAAAAGTTTAAAAAATGTATTGTAATCACAAATTATATGTTCTAAAGCATTACGTCTAGTAAAAATAGCATTTCTATGTACGTTTATTCAAAAAAATATGAAGGAAGGCAAATTTCACAATAGAAGAAGGATGAAAGACGAAGAAGAACTAGACCAAATCCAAACAAATTTCATCTATCTTGAATCAAATATAAAGACAAAGCCAACGTAAAAAGAAAGAGTTCATAAAAATGTTGAATTTTATATACCTTAACTCAAAAAAGTCTACACACTTCGTTATAAGTCTTAAATTGATTTCTGAAACTAAATTGTATATTAGTTAAACTAATCTTTAACAGTAAAAGTTTGAAAAATGTATTGTAGTCACAAACAATATGTTCTAGGGCATTACGTCTAGTAAAAATTGCATTTCTATATACGTTGATTAAAGAAAATATGAAGGAAGTCAAATTTCACAATAGAAGAAGGATGAAAGACCATGCGTAACTAATCCAAATCCTAACAAATTTCATCTATCTTGAATCAAATAGAAAGAAAAAGCGAACACAAATGAAAGAGTTCATAAAATTTTGAATTTTATACACGTTAACTCAAAAAAGTCTACAAGTCGGAAATTGATTTCTGAGACTAAATCGTAAACTAGATAAACTCATCTTTAACAAAAAAAGTTTGAAAAATATATAGTAATCACAAATAATATGTTCTAAAGCATTACGTCAAGTAAAAATTGCATTTCTATGTACGTTGATTCAAGAAAATATGAAGGAAGGAAAATTTCACAATAGATGAAGGATGGAAAACCAAGAAGAACTAAACCAAATCCAAACAAATTTCATCTATCTTGAATCAAATAGAAAGACAAAGCCAACACAAAAAGAAAGAGTTCATAAAAATGTTGAATTTTATATACCTTAACTCAAAAAAGTCTACAGACTTCGTTATAAGTCTGAAATTGATTTCTGAAACTAAATTGTAAACTAGTTAAACTCATCTTTAACAGAAAAAGTTTGAATAATGTATTGTAGTCACAAATAATATGTTCTAAGGCATTACGTCTAGTAAAAATTGGATTTCTATATACGTTGATTCAAGAAAATATGAAGGAAGTCAAATTTCACAATAGAAGAAGGATGAAAGACCATGCATAACTAATCCAAATCCTAACAAACTTCATCTATCATGAATCAAATAGAAAGACAAAGCCAACACAAATGAAAGAGTTCATAAAATTTTGAATTTTATATACGTTAACTCAAAAAAGTCTACAAGTCGGAAATTGATTTCTGAGACTAAATCTTAAACTAGATAAACTCATCTTTAACAGAAAAAGTTTGAAAAATGTATTGTAATCACAAATTATATGTTCTAAAGCATTACGTCTAGTAAAAATTGCATTTCTATGTACGTTTATTCAAGAAAATATGAAGGAAGGCAAATTTCACAATAGAAGAAGGATGAAAGACGAAGAAGAACTAGACCAAATCCAAACAAATTTCATCTATCTTGAATCAAATATAAAGACAAAGCCAACGTAAAAAGAAAGAGTTCATAAAAATGTTGAATTTTATATACCTTAACTCAAAAAAGTCTACACACTTCGTTATAAGTCTTAAATTGATTTCTGAAACTAAATTGTATATTAGTTAAACTAATCTTTAACAGAAAAAGTTTGAAAAATGTATTGTAGTCACAAACAATATGTTCTAGGGCATTACGTCTAGTAAAAATTGCATTTCTATATACGTTGATTAAAGAAAATATGAAGGAAGTCAAATTTCACAATAGAAGAAGGATGAAAGACCATGCGTAACTAATCCAAATCCTAACAAATTTCATCTATCTTGAATCAAATAGAAAGAAAAAGCGAACACAAATGAAAGAGTTCATAAAATTTTGAATTTTATACACGTTAACTCAAAAAAGTCTACAAGTCGGAAATTGATTTCTGAGACTAAATCTTAAACTAGATAAACTAATCTTTAACAGAAAAAGTTTAAAAAATGTATTGTAATTACAAATTATAAGTTCTAAAGCATTACGTCTAGTAAAAATTGCATTTCTATGTACGTTGATTCAAGAAAATATGAAGGAAGGCAAATTTCACAATAGAAGAAGGATGAAAGACCAAGAAGAACTAATCCAAATCCAAACAAACTTCATCTATCTTGAATCAAATAGAAAGACAAAACCAACACAAAAAGAAAGAGTTCATAAAAATGTTGAATTTTATATACCTTAACTAAAAAATGTCTACACACTTCGTTATAAGTCTGAAATTGATTTCTGAAACTAAATTGTAAACTAGTTAAACTCATCTTTAACAGAAAAAGTTTGAATAATGTATTGTAGTCACAAATAATATGTTCTAAGGCATTACGTCTAGTAAAAATTGGATTTCTATATACGTTGATTCAAGAAAATATGAAGGAAGTCAAATTTCACAATAGAAGAAGGATGAAAGACCATGCATAACTAATCCAAATCCTAACAAACTTCATCTATCATGAATCAAATAGAAAGACAAAGCCAACACAAATGAAAGAGTTCATAAAATTTTGAATTTTATATACGTTAGCTCAAAAAAGTCTACAAGTCGGAAATTGATTTCTGAGACTAAATCTTAAACTAGATAAACTCATCTTTAACAGAAAAAGTTTAAAAAATGTATTGTAATCACAAATTATATGTTCTAAAGCATTACGTCTAGTAAAAATAGCATTTCTATGTACGTTTATTCAAGAAAATATGAAGGAAGGCAAATTTCACAATAGAAGAAGGATGAAAGACGAAGAAGAACTAGACCAAATCCAAACAAATTTCATCTATCTTGAATCAAATATAAAGACAAAGCCAACGTAAAAAGAAAGAGTTCATAAAAATGTTGAATTTTATATACCTTAACTCAAAAAAGTCTACACACTTCGTTATAAGTCTTAAATTGATTTCTGAAACTAAATTGTATATTAGTTAAACTAATCTTTAACAGAAAAAGTTTGAAAAATGTATTGTAGTCACAAATAATATGTTCTAAGGCATTACGTCTAGTAAAAATTGGATTTCTATATACGTTGATTCAAGAAAATATGAAGGAAGTTAAATTTCACAATAGAAGAAGGATGAAAGACCATGCATAACTAATCCAAATCCTAACAAACTTCATCTATCATGAATCAAATAGAAAGACAAAGCCAACACAAATGAAAGATTTCATAAAATTTTGAATTTTATATACGTTAGCTCAAAAAAGTCTACACACTTCGTTATAAGTCTGAAATTGATTTATGAAACTAAATTGTAAACTAGATAAACTCATCTTTAACAGATAAAGTTTGAAAAATGTATTGTAGTCACAAATAATATGTTCTAAGGCAATACGTCTAGTAAAAATTGCATTTCTATAGACGTTGATTCAAGAAAATATGGAGGAAGTCAAATTTCACAATAGAAGAAGGATGAAAGACCATGCATAACTAATCCAAATCCTAAAAAATTTCATCTATCTTGAATCAAATATAAAGACATAGCCAACACAAATGAAAGAGTTCATAAAATTTTAAATTTTATATACGTTAACTCAAAAAAGTCTACAAGTCGGAAATTGTTTTCTGGGACTAAATCGTAAACTAGAAAAACTCATCTTTAACAGAAAAAGTTTGAAAAATGTATTGTAATCACAAATAATATGTTCTATAGCATTACATCTAGTAAAAATTGCATTTCTATGTACGTTGATTCAAGAAAATATGAAGGAAGGTAAATTTCACAATAAAAGAAGGATGAAAGAACAAGAAGAACTAATCCAAATCCAAACAAATTTCATCTATCTTGAATCAAATAGAAAGACAAAGCCAACACAAAAAGAAAGAGTTCATAAAAATATTGAATTTTATATACCTTAACTCAAAAAAGTCTACCAGTCGGAAATTGATTTCTGAGACTAAATCTTAAACTAGATAAACTCATCTTTAACAGAAAAAGTTTGAAAAATGTATTGTAATCACAAATTATATGTTCTAAAGCATTACGTCTAGTAAAAATTGCATTTCTATGTACGTTGATTCAAGAAAATATGAAGGAAGGAAAATTTCACAATAGAAGAAGGATGAAAAACCAAGAAGAACTAAACCAAATGCAAACAAATTTCATCTATCTTGAATCAAATATAAAGACAAAGCCAACACAAAAAGAAAGAGTTCATAAAAATGTTGAATTTGATATACCTTAACTCAAAAAAGTCTACAGACTTCGTTATAAGTCTGAAATTGATTTTTGAAACTAAATTGTAAACTAGTTAAACTCATCTTTAACAGAAAAAGTTTGAAAAATGTATTGTAGTCACAAATAATATGTTCTAAGGCATTACGTCTAGTAAAAATTTGATTTCTATATACGTTGATTCAAGAAAATATGAAGGAAGTTAAATTTCACAATAGAAGAAGGATGAAAGACCATGCATAACTAATCCAAATCCTAACAAACTTCATCTATCATGAATCAAATAGAAAGACAAAGCCAACACAAATGAAAGATTTCATAAAATTTTGAATTTTATATACGTTAGCTCAAAAAAGTCTACACACTTCGTTATAAGTCTGAAATTGATTTATGAAACTAAATTGTAAACTAGATAAACTCATCTTTAACAGATAAAGTTTGAAAAATGTATTGTAGTCACAAATAATATGTTCTAAGGCAATACGTCTAGTAAAAATTGCATTTCTATAGACGTTGATTCAAGAAAATATGGAGGAAGTCAAATTTCACAATAGAAGAAGGATGAAAGACCATGCATAACTAATCCAAATCCTAAAAAATTTCATCTATCTTGAATCAAATATAAAGAGATAGCCAACACAAATGAAAGAGTTCATAAAATTTTAAATTTTATATACGTTAACTCAAAAAAGTCTACAAGTCGGAAATTGTTTTCTGGGACTAAATCGTAAACTAGAAAAACTCATCTTTAACAGAAAAAGTTTGAAAAATGTATTGTAATCACAAATAATATGTTCTATAGCATTACATCTAGTAAAAATTGCATTTCTATGTACGTTGATTCAAGAAAATATGAAGGAAGGTAAATTTCACAATAAAAGAAGGATGAAAGAACAAGAAGAACTAATCCAAATCCAAACAAATTTCATCTATCTTGAATCAAATAGAAAGACAAAGCCAACACAAAAAGAAAGAGTTCATAAAAATATTGAATTTTATATACCTTAACTCAAAAAAGTCTACCAGTCGGAAATTGATTTCTGAGACTAAATCTTAAACTAGATAAACTCATCTTTAACAGAAAAAGTTTGAAAAATGTATTGTAATCACAAATTATATGTTCTAAAGCATTACGTCTAGTAAAAATTGCATTTCTATGTACGTTTATTCAAGAAAATATGAAGGAAGGCAAATTTCACAATAGAAGAAGGATGAAAGACGAAGAAGAACTAGACCAAATCCAAACAAATTTCATCTATCTTGAATCAAATATAAAGACAAAGCCAACGTAAAAAGAAAGAGTTCATAAAAATGTTGAATTTTATATACCTTAACTCAAAAAAGTCTACACACTTCGTTATAAGTCTTAAATTGATTTCTGAAACTAAATTGTATATTAGTTAAACTAATCTTTAACAGAAAAAGTTTGAATAATGTATTGTAGTCACAAATAATATGTTCTAAGGCATTACGTCTAGTAAAAATTGGATTTCTATATACGTTGATTCAAGAAAATATGAAGGAAGTCAAATTTCACAATAGAAGAAGGATGAAAGACCATGCATAACTAATCCAAATCCTAAAAAATTTCATCTATCATGAATCAAATAGAAAGACAAAGCCAACACAAATGAAAGAGTTCATAAAATTTTGAATTTTATATACGTTAACTCAAAAAAGTCTACAAGTCGGAAATTGATTTCTGAGACTAAATCTTAAACTAGATAAAATCATCTTTAACAGAAAAAGTTTAAAAAATGTATTGTAATCACAAATTATATGTTCTAAAGCATTACGTCTAGTAAAAATTGCATTTCTATGTACGTTGATTCTGAAAGACCAAGAAGAACTAATCCAAATGTATTGTAGTCACAAATAATATTACGTCTAGTAAAAATTGCATTTCTATATACGTTGATTCAAGAAAATATGAAGGAAGTCAAATTTCACAATAGAAGAAGGATGAAAGACCATGCATAACTAATCCAAATCCTAACAAACTTCATCTATCATGAATCAAATAGAAAGACAAAGCCAACACAAATGAAAGAGTTCATAAAATTTTGAATTTTATATACGTTAGCTCAAAAAAGTCTACAAGTCGGAAATTGATTTCTGAGACTAAATCTTAAACTAGATAAACTCATCTTTAACAGAAAAAGTTTAAAAAATGTATTGTAATCACAAATTATATGTTCTAAAGCATTACGTCTAGTAAAAATAGCATTTCTATGTACGTTTATTCAAGAAAATATGAAGGAAGGCAAATTTCACAATAGAAGAAGGATGAAAGACGAAGAAGAACTAGACCAAATCCAAACAAATTTCATCTATCTTGAATCAAATATAAAGACAAAGCCAACGTAAAAAGAAAGAGTTCATAAAAATGTTGAATTTTATATACCTTAACTCAAAAAAGTCTACACACTTCGTTATAAGTCTTAAATTGATTTCTGAAACTAAATTGTATATTAGTTAAACTAATCTTTAACAGAAAAAGTTTGAAAAATGTATTGTAGTCACAAATAATATGTTCTAAGGCATTACGTCTAGTAAAAATTGGATTTCTATATACGTTGATTCAAGAAAATATGAAGGAAGTTAAATTTCACAATAGAAGAAGGATGAAAGACCATGCATAACTAATCCAAATCCTAACAAACTTCATCTATCATGAATCAAATAGAAAGACAAAGCCAACACAAATGAAAGATTTCATAAAATTTTGAATTTTATATACGTTAGCTCAAAAAAGTCTACACACTTCGTTATAAGTCTGAAATTGATTTATGAAACTAAATTGTAAACTAGATAAACTCATCTTTAACAGATAAAGTTTGAAAAATGTATTGTAGTCACAAATAATATGTTCTAAGGCAATACGTCTAGTAAAAATTGCATTTCTATAGACGTTGATTCAAGAAAATATGGAGGAAGTCAAATTTCACAATAGAAGAAGGATGAAAGACCATGCATAACTAATCCAAATCCTAAAAAATTTCATCTATCTTGAATCAAATATAAAGACATAGCCAACACAAATGAAAGAGTTCATAAAATTTTAAATTTTATATACGTTAACTCAAAAAAGTCTACAAGTCGGAAATTGTTTTCTGGGACTAAATCGTAAACTAGAAAAACTCATCTTTAACAGAAAAAGTTTGAAAAATGTATTGTAATCACAAATAATATGTTCTATAGCATTACATCTAGTAAAAATTGCATTTCTATGTACGTTGATTCAAGAAAATATGAAGGAAGGTAAATTTCACAATAAAAGAAGGATGAAAGAACAAGAAGAACTAATCCAAATCCAAACAAATTTCATCTATATTGAATCAAATAGAAAGACAAAGCCAACACAAAAAGAAAGAGTTCATAAAAATATTGAATTTTATATACCTTAACTCAAAAAAGTCTACCAGTCGGAAATTGATTTCTGAGACTAAATCTTAAACTAGATAAACTCATCTTTAACAGAAAAAGTTTGAAAAATGTATTGTAATCACAAATTATATGTTCTAAAGCATTACGTCTAGTAAAAATTGCATTTCTATGTACGTTTATTCAAGAAAATATGAAGGAAGGCAAATTTCACAATAGAAGAAGGATGAAAGACGAAGAAGAACTAGACCAAATCCAAACAAATTTCATCTATCTTGAATCAAATATAAAGACAAAGCCAACGTAAAAAGAAAGAGTTCATAAAAATGTTGAATTTTATATACCTTAACTCAAAAAAGTCTACACACTTCGTTATAAGTCTTAAATTGATTTCTGAAACTAAATTGTATATTAGTTAAACTAATCTTTAACAGAAAAAGTTTGAAAAATGTATTGTAGTCACAAACAATATGTTCTAGGGCATTACGTCTAGTAAAAATTGCATTTCTATATACGTTGATTAAAGAAAATATGAAGGAAGTCAAATTTCACAATAGAAGAAGGATGAAAGACCATGCGTAACTAATCCAAATCCTAACAAATTTCATCTATCTTGAATCAAATAGAAAGAAAAAGCGAACACAAATGAAAGAGTTCATAAAATTTTGAATTTTATACACGTTAACTCAAAAAAGTCTACAAGTCGGAAATTGATTTCTGAGACTAAATCTTAAACTAGATAAACTAATCTTTAACAGAAAAAGTTTAAAAAATGTATTATAATCACAAATTATATGTTCTAAAGAATTACGTCTAGTAAAAATTGCATTTCTGTGTACGTTTATTCAAGAAAATATGAAGGAAGGAAAATTTCACAATAGAAGAAGGATGAAAGACCAAGAAGAACTAATCCAAATCCAAACAAATTTCATCTTTCTTGAATCAAATAGAAAAACAGAGCCAACAAAAAAAGAAAGAGTTCATAAAAATGTTGAATTTTATATACCTTAACTCAAAAAAGTCTACACACTTCGTTATAAATCTGAAATTTATTTCTGAAACTAAATTGTAAACTAGATAAACTCATCTTTAACAAAAAAAAGTTTGAAAAATGTATCATAATCACAAATAATATGTTCTAAAGCATTACGTCTAGTAAAAATTGCATTTCTATGTACGTTGATTCAAGAAAATATGAAGGAAGGCAAATTTCACAATAGAAGAAGGATGAAAGACCAAGAAGAACTAATCCAAATCCAAACAAACTTCAACTATCTTGAATCAAATACAAAGACAAAGCCAACACAAAAAGAAAGAGTTCATAAAAATGTTGAATTTTATATACCTTAACTCAAAAAAGTCTACACACTTTGTTATAAGTATGAAATTGATTTCTGAAACTAAATTGTAAACTAGATAAATTCATCTTTAACAGAAAAAGTTTGAAAAATGTATTGTTGTCACAAATAATATGTTCTAAGGCTTTACGTCTCGTAAAAATTGAATTTCTATATACGTTGATTTTAGAAAATATGAAGGAAAGAAAATTTCACAATAGAAGAAGGATGAAAGACCATGCATAACTACTCCAAATCCTAACAAATTTCATCTATCTTGAATCAAATATAAAGACAAAGCCAACACAAATGAAAGAGTTCATAAAATTTTGAATTTTATATACGTTAACTCAAAAAAGTCTACAAGTCGGAAATTGATTTCTGAGACTAAATCTTAAACTAGATAAACTCATCTTTAACAGAAAAAGTTTGAAAAATGTATTGTAATCACAAATTATATGTTCTAAAGCATTACGTCTAGTAAAAATTGCATTTCTATGTACGTTTATTCAAGAAAATATGAAGGAAGGAAAATTTTACAATAGAAGAAGGATGAAAGACCAAGAAGAACTAATCCAAAACCAAACAAATTTCATCTATCTTGAATCAAATAGAAAGACAGAGCCAACAAAAAAAGAAAGAGTTCATAAAAATGTTGAATTTTATATACCTTAACTTAAAAAAGTCTACACACTTCGTTATAAGTCTGAAATTGATTTCTGAAACTAAATTGTAAACTAGATAAACTCATCTTTAATAAAAAAATTTGAAAATGTATTGTAGTCACAGAAAATATGTTCTAAGGCATTACGTCTAGTAAAAATTGCATATCTATAAAAGAAGGATGAAAGACCAAGAAGAACTAATCCAAATCCAAACAAATTTCATCTATCTTGAATCAAATAGAAAGACAAAGCCAAAACAAAAAGAAAGAGTTCATAAAAATGTTGAATTTTATATACCTTAAATCAAAAAAGTCTACCAGTCGGAAATTGATTTCTGAGACTAAATCTTAAACTAGATAAACTCATCTTTAACAGAAAAAGTTTGAAAAATGTATTGTAATCACAAATTATATGTTCTAAAGCATTACGTCTAGTAAAAATTGCATTTCTATGTACGTTTATTCAAGAAAATATGAAGGAAGGCAAATTTCACAATAGAAGAAGGATGAAAGACCAAGAAGAACTAAACCAAATCCAAACAAATTTCATCTATCTTGAATCAAATAGAAAGACAAAGCCAACGTAAAAAGAAAGAGTTCATAAAAATGTTGAATTTTATATACCTTAACTCAAAAAAGTCTACACACTTCGTTATAAGTCTTAAATTGATTTCTGAAACTAAATTGTAAATTAGTTAAACTAATCTTTAACAGAAAAAGTTTGAAAAATGTATTGTAGTCACAAATATTATGTTCTAGGGCATTACGTCTAGTAAAAATTGCATTTCTATATACGTTGATTAAAGAAAATATGAAGGAAGTCAAATTTCACAATAGAAGAAGGATGAAAGACCATGCGTAACTAATCCAAATCCTAACAAATTTCATCTATCTTGAATCAAATAGAAAGAAAAAGCGAACACAAATGAAAGAGTTCATAAAATTTTGAATTTTATACACATTAACTCAAAAAAGTCTACAAGTCGGAAATTGATTTCTGAGACTAAATCGTAAACTAGATAAACTCATCTTTAACAGAAAAAGTTTGAAAAATATATAGTAATCACAAATAATATGTTCTAAAGCATTACGTCAAGTAAAAATTGCATTTCTATGTACGTTGATTCAAGAAAATATGAAGGAAGGCAAATTTAACAATAGAAGAAGGATGAAAAACCAAGAAGAACTAAACCAAATCCAAACAAATTTCATCTATCTTGAATCAAATAGAAAGACAAAGCCAACACAAAATGAAAGAGTTCATAAAAATGTTGAATTTTATATACCTTAACTCAAAAAAGTCTACAGACTTCGTTATAAGTCTGAAATTGATTTCTGAAACTAAATTGTAAACTAGTTAAACTCATCTATAACATAAAAAGTTTGAAAAATGTATTGTAGTCACAAATAATATGTTCTAAGGCATTACGTCTAGTAAAAATTGCATTTCTATAGACGTTGATTTTAGAAAATATGAAGGAAGGAAAATTTCACAATAGAAAAAGGATGAAAGACCACGCATAACTAATCCAAATCCTAACATATTTCATCTATCTAGAATCTAATAGAAAGACAAAGCCAACACAAATGAAAGAGTTCATAAAATTTTGAATTTTATATACGTTAACTCAAAAAAGTCTACAAGTCGGAAATTGATTTCTGAGACTAAATCTTAAACTAGATAAACTCATCTTTAACAGAAAAAGTTTGAAAAATGTATTGTAATCACAAATTATATGTTCTAAAGCATTACGTCTAGTAAAAATTGCATTTCTATGTACGTTTATTCAAGAAAATATGAAGGAAGGCAAATTTCACAATAGAAGAAGGATGAAAGACGAAGAAGAACTAGACCAAATCCAAACAAATTTCATCTATCTTGAATCAAATATAAAGACAAAGCCAACGTAAAAAGAAAGAGTTCATAAAAATGTTGAATTTTATATACCTTAACTCAAAAAAGTCTACACACTTCGTTATAAGTCTTAAATTGATTTCTGAAACTAAATTGTATATTAGTTAAACTAATCTTTAACAGAAAAAGTTTGAAAAATGTATTGTAGTCACAAACAATATGTTCTAGGGCATTACGTCTAGTAAAAATTGCATTTCTATATACGTTGATTAAAGAAAATATGAAGGAAGTCAAATTTCACAATAGAAGAAGGATGAAAGACCATGCGTAACTAATCCAAATCCTAACAAATTTCATCTATCTTGAATCAAATAGAAAGAAAAAGCGAACACAAATGAAAGAGTTCATAAAATTTTGAATTTTATACACGTTAACTCAAAAAAGTCTACAAGTCGGAAATTGATTTCTGAGACTAAATCTTAAACTAGATAAACTAATCTTTAACAGAAAAAGTTTAAAAAATGTATTATAATCACAAATTATATGTTCTAAAGAATTACGTCTAGTAAAAATTGCATTTCTGTGTACGTTTATTCAAGAAAATATGAAGGAAGGAAAATTTTACAATAGAAGAAGGATGAAAGACCAAGAAGAACTAATCCAAAACCAAACAAATTTCATCTATCTTGAATCAAATAGAAAGACAGAGCCAACAAAAAAAGAAAGAGTTCATAAAAATGTTGAATTTTATATACCTTAACTTAAAAAAGTCTACACACTTCGTTATAAGTCTGAAATTGATTTCTGAAACTAAATTGTAAACTAGATAAACTCATCTTTAATAAAAAAATTTGAAAAATGTATCATAATCACAAATAATATGTTCTAAAGCATTACGTCTAGTAAAAATTGCATTTCTATGTACGTTGATTCAAGAAAATATGAAGGAAGGCAAATTTCACAATAGAAGAAGGATGAAAGACCAAGAAGAACTAATCCAAATCTAAACAAACTTCATCTATCTTGAATCAAATAGAAAAACATAGCCAACACAAAAATAAAGAGTTCATAAAAATGTTGAATTTTATATACCTTAACTCAAAAAAGTCTACACACTTCGTTATAAGTCTGAAATTGATTTCTGAAACTAAATTGTAAACTAGATAAACTCATCTTTAACAGAAAAAGTTTGAAAAATGTATTGTAATCACAAATAATATGTTCTAAAGCATTACGTCTAGTGAAAATTGCATTTCTATGTACGTTTATTCAAGAAAATATGAAGGAAGGCAAATTTCACAATAGAAGAAGGATGAAAAACCAAGAAGAACTAAACCAAATCCAAACAAATTTCATCTATCTTGAATCAAATAGAAAGACAAAGCCAACACAAAAAGAAAGAGTTCATAAAAATGTTGAATTTTATATACCTTAACTCAAAAAAGGCTACAAACTTCGTTATAAGTCTGAAATTGATTTCTGAAACTAAATTGTAAACTAGTTAAACTCATCTTTAACAGAAAATTTTTGAAAAATGTATTGTAGTCACAAATAATATGTTCTAAGGCATTACGTCAAGTTAAGATGGGATTTCTATATACGTTGATTCAAGAAAATATGAAGGAAGTCAAATTTCACAATAGAAGAAGGATGAAAGACCATGTATAACTAATCCAAATCCAAACAAACTTCATCTATCATGAATCAAATAGAAAGACAAATCCAACACAAAAAGAAAGAGTTCATAAAAATGTTGAATTTTATATACCTTAATTCATAAAAGTCTACACACTTCTTTATAAGTATGAAATTGATTCTGAAATTAAATTGTAAACTAGTTAAACTCATCTTTAACAGAAAAAGTTTGAAAATGTATTGTAGTCACAAATAATATGTTCTAAGGCATTACGTCTAGTAAAAATTGCATTTCTATATACGTTGATTCAAGAAAATATGGAGGAAGTCAAATTTCACAATAGAAGAAGGATGAAAGACCATGCATAACTAATCCAAATCCTAACAAATTTCATCTATCTTGAATCAAATAGAAAGACATAGCCAACACAAATGAAAGAGTTCATAAAATTTTGAATTTTATATACGTTAACTCAAAAAAGTCTACAAGTCGGAAATTGATTTCTGAGGCTAAATCGTAAACTAGATAAACTCATCTTTAATAGAAAAAGTTTGAAAAATGTATTGTCATCACAAAGTATATGTTCTAAAGCATTAAGTCTAGTAAAATTGCATTTCTATGTACGTTGATTCAAGAAAATATGAAGGAAGGAAAATTTCACAATAGAAAAAGGATGAAAGACCACACATAACTAATCCAAATCCTAACAAATTTCATCTATCTTGAATCAAATAGAAACACAAAGCCAACACAAAAAGAAAGAGTTCATAAAAATGTTGAATTTTATATACCTTAACTCAAAAAAGTCTACACACTTCGTTATAAGTCTGAAATTGATTCTGAAATTAAATTGTAAACTAGTTAAACTCATCTTTAACAGAAAAAGTTTGACAAATGTATTGTAGTCACAAATAATATGTTCTAAGGCATTACGTCTAGTAAAAATTGCATTTCTATATACGTTGATTCAAGAAAATATTAAGGAAGTCAAATTTCACAATAGAAGAAGGATGAAAGACCATGCATAACTAATCCAAATCCTAACAAACTTCATCTATCATGAATCAAATAGAAAGACAAAGCCAACACAAATGAAAGAGTTCATAAAATTTTGAATTTTATATACGTTAGCTCAAAAAAGTCTACAAGTCGGAAATTGATTTCTGAGACTAAATCTTAAACTAGATAAACTCATCTTTAACAGAAAAAGTTTAAAAAATGTATTGTAATCACAAATTATATGTTCTAAAGCATTACGTCTAGTAAAAATAGCATTTCTATGTACGTTTATTCAAGAAAATATGAAGGAAGGCAAATTTCACAATAGAAGAAGGATGAAAGACGAAGAAGAACTAGACCAAATCCAAACAAATTTCATCTATCTTGAATCAAATATAAAGACAAAGCCAACGTAAAAAGAAAGAGTTCATAAAAATGTTGAATTTTATATACCTTAACTCAAAAAAGTCTACACACTTCGTTATAAGTCTTAAATTGATTTCTGAAACTAAATTGTATATTAGTTAAACTAATCTTTAACAGAAAAAGTTTGAAAAATGTATTGTAGTCACAAATAATATGTTCTAAGGCATTACGTCTAGTAAAAATTGGATTTCTATATACGTTGATTCAAGAAAATATGAAGGAAGTTAAATTTCACAATAGAAGAAGGATGAAAGACCATGCATAACTAATCCAAATCCTAACAAACTTCATCTATCATGAATCAAATAGAAAGACAAAGCCAACACAAATGAAAGATTTCATAAAATTTTGAATTTTATATACGTTAGCTCAAAAAAGTCTACACACTTCGTTATAAGTCTGAAATTGATTTATGAAACTAAATTGTAAACTAGATAAACTCATCTTTAACAGATAAAGTTTGAAAAATGTATTGTAGTCACAAATAATATGTTCTAAGGCAATACGTCTAGTAAAAATTGCATTTCTATAGACGTTGATTCAAGAAAATATGGAGGAAGTCAAATTTCACAATAGAAGAAGGATGAAAGACCATGCATAACTAATCCAAATCCTAAAAAATTTCATCTATCTTGAATCAAATATAAAGACATAGCCAACACAAATGAAAGAGTTCATAAAATTTTAAATTTTATATACGTTAACTCAAAAAAGTCTACAAGTCGGAAATTGTTTTCTGGGACTAAATCGTAAACTAGAAAAACTCATCTTTAACAGAAAAAGTTTGAAAAATGTATTGTAATCACAAATAATATGTTCTATAGCATTACATCTAGTAAAAATTGCATTTCTATGTACGTTGATTCAAGAAAATATGAAGGAAGGTAAATTTCACAATAAAAGAAGGATGAAAGAACAAGAAGAACTAATCCAAATCCAAACAAATTTCATCTATATTGAATCAAATAGAAAGACAAAGCCAACACAAAAAGAAAGAGTTCATAAAAATATTGAATTTTATATACCTTAACTCAAAAAAGTCTACCAGTCGGAAATTGATTTCTGAGACTAAATCTTAAACTAGATAAACTCATCTTTAACAGAAAAAGTTTGAAAAATGTATTGTAATCACAAATTATATGTTCTAAAGCATTACGTCTAGTAAAAATTGCATTTCTATGTACGTTTATTCAAGAAAATATGAAGGAAGGCAAATTTCACAATAGAAGAAGGATGAAAGACGAAGAAGAACTAGACCAAATCCAAACAAATTTCATCTATCTTGAATCAAATATAAAGACAAAGCCAACGTAAAAAGAAAGAGTTCATAAAAATGTTGAATTTTATATACCTTAACTCAAAAAAGTCTACACACTTCGTTATAAGTCTTAAATTGATTTCTGAAACTAAATTGTATATTAGTTAAACTAATCTTTAACAGAAAAAGTTTGAAAAATGTATTGTAGTCACAAACAATATGTTCTAGGGCATTACGTCTAGTAAAAATTGCATTTCTATATACGTTGATTAAAGAAAATATGAAGGAAGTCAAATTTCACAATAGAAGAAGGATGAAAGACCATGCGTAACTAATCCAAATCCTAACAAATTTCATCTATCTTGAATCAAATAGAAAGAAAAAGCGAACACAAATGAAAGAGTTCATAAAATTTTGAATTTTATACACGTTAACTCAAAAAAGTCTACAAGTCGGAAATTGATTTCTGAGACTAAATCTTAAACTAGATAAACTAATCTTTAACAGAAAAAGTTTAAAAAATGTATTGTAATTACAAATTATAAGTTCTAAAGCATTACGTCTAGTAAAAATTGCATTTCTATGTACGTTGATTCAAGAAAATATGAAGGAAGGCAAATTTCACAATAGAAGAAGGATGAAAGACCAAGAAGAACTAATCCAAATCCAAACAAACTTCATCTATCTTGAATCAAATAGAAAGACAAAACCAACACAAAAAGAAAGAGTTCATAAAAATGTTGAATTTTATATACCTTAACTAAAAAATGTCTACACACTTCGTTATAAGTCTGAAATTGATTTCTGAAATTAAACTGTAAACTAGTTAAACTCATCTTTAACAGAAAAAGTTTGAAAATGTATTGTAGTCACAGAAAATATGTTCTAAGGCATTACGTCTAGTAAAAATTGCATATCTATAAAAGAAGGATGAAAGACCAAGAAGAACTAATCCAAATCCAAACAAATTTCATCTATCTTGAATCAAATAGAAAGACAAAGCCAAAACAAAAAGAAAGAGTTCATAAAAATGTTGAATTTTATATACCTTAAATCAAAAAAGTCTACCAGTCGGAAATTGATTTCTGAGACTAAATCTTAAACTAGATAAACTCATCTTTAACAGAAAAAGTTTGTAAAATGTATTGTAATCACAAATTATATGTTCTAAAGCATTACGTCTAGTAAAAATTGCATTTCTATGTACGTTTATTCAAGAAAATATGAAGGAAGGCAAATTTCACAATAGAAGAAGGATGAAAGACCAAGAAGAACTAAACCAAATCCAAACAAATTTCATCTATCTTGAATCAAATAGAAAGACAAAGCCAACGTAAAAAGAAAGAGTTCATAAAAATGTTGAATTTTATATACCTTAACTCAAAAAAGTCTACACACTTCGTTATAAGTCTTAAATTGATTTCTGAAACTAAATTGTAAATTAGTTAAACTAATCTTTAACAGAAAAAGTTTGAAAAATGTATTGTAGTCACAAATATTATGTTCTAGGGCATTACGTCTAGTAAAAATTGCATTTCTATATACGTTGATTAAAGAAAATATGAAGGAAGTCAAATTTCACAATAGAAGAAGGATGAAAGACCATGCGTAACTAATCCAAATCCTAACAAATTTCATCTATCTTGAATCAAATAGAAAGAAAAAGCGAACACAAATGAAAGAGTTCATAAAATTTTGAATTTTATACACATTAACTCAAAAAAGTCTACAAGTCGGAAATTGATTTCTGAGACTAAATCGTAAACTAGATAAACTCATCTTTAATAGAAAAAGTTTGAAAAATATATAGTAATCACAAATAATATGTTCTAAAGCATTACGTCAAGTAAAAATTGCATTTCTATGTACGTTGATTCAAGAAAATATGAAGGAAGGCAAATTTAACAATAGAAGAAGGATGAAAAACCAAGAAGAACTAAACCAAATCCAAACAAATTTCATCTATCTTGAATCAAATAGAAAGACAAAGCCAACACAAAAAGAAAGAGTTCATAAAAATGTTGAATTTTATATACCTTAACTCAAAAAAGTCTACAGACTTCGTTATAAGTCTGAAATTGATTTCTGAAACTAAATTGTAAACTAGTTAAACTCATCTATAACATAAAAAGTTTGAAAAATGTATTGTAGTCACAAATAATATGTTCTAAGGCATTACGTCTAGTAAAAATTGCATTTCTATAGACGTTGATTTTAGAAAATATGAAGGAAGGAAAATTTCACAATAGAAAAAGGATGAAAGACCACGCATAACTAATCCAAATCCTAACATATTTCATCTATCTAGAATCTAATAGAAAGACAAAGCCAACACAAATGAAAGAGTTCATAAAATTTTGAATTTTATATACGTTAACTCAAAAAAGTCTACAAGTCGGAAATTGATTTCTGAGACTAAATCTTAAACTAGATAAACTCATCTTTAACAGAAAAAGTTTAAAAAATGTATTGTAATCACAAATTATATGTTCTAAAGCATTACGTCTAGTAAAAATAGCATTTCTATGTACGTTTATTCAAGAAAATATGAAGGAAGGCAAATTTCACAATAGAAGAAGGATGAAAGACGAAGAAGAACTAGACCAAATCCAAACAAATTTCATCTATCTTGAATCAAATATAAAGACAAAGCCAACGTAAAAAGAAAGAGTTCATAAAAATGTTGAATTTTATATACCTTAACTCAAAAAAGTCTACACACTTCGTTATAAGTCTTAAATTGATTTCTGAAACTAAATTGTATATTAGTTAAACTAATCTTTAACAGTAAAAGTTTGAAAAATGTATTGTAGTCACAAACAATATGTTCTAGGGCATTACGTCTAGTAAAAATTGCATTTCTATATACGTTGATTAAAGAAAATATGAAGGAAGTCAAATTTCACAATAGAAGAAGGATGAAAGACCATGCGTAACTAATCCAAATCCTAACAAATTTCATCTATCTTGAATCAAATAGAAAGAAAAAGCGAACACAAATGAAAGAGTTCATAAAATTTTGAATTTTATACACGTTAACTCAAAAAAGTCTACAAGTCGGAAATTGATTTCTGAGACTAAATCGTAAACTAGATAAACTAATCTTTAACAGAAAAAGTTTGAAAAATGTATTGTAATTACAAATTATAAGTTCTAAAGCATTACGTCTAGTAAAAATTGCATTTCTATGTACGTTGATTCAAGAAAATATGAAGGAAGGCAAATTTCACAATAGAAGAAGGATGAAAGACCAAGAAGAACTAATCCAAATCCAAACAAACTTCATCTATCTTGAATCAAATAGAAAGACAAAACCAACACAAAAAGAAAGAGTTCATAAAAATGTTGAATTTTATATACCTTAACTAAAAAATGTCTACACACTTCGTTATAAGTCTGAAATTGATTTCTGAAACTAAATTGTAAACTAGTTAAACTCATCTTTAACAGAAAAAGTTTGAATAATGTATTGTAGTCACAAATAATATGTTCTAAGGCATTACGTCTAGTAAAAATTGGATTTCTATATACGTTGATTCAAGAAAATATGAAGGAAGTCAAATTTCACAATAGAAGAAGGATGAAAGACCATGCATAACTAATCCAAATCCTAACAAACTTCATCTATCATGAATCAAATAGAAAGACAAAGCCAACACAAATGAAAGAGTTCATAAAATTTTGAATTTTATATACGTTAGCTCAAAAAAGTCTACAAGTCGGAAATTGATTTCTGAGACTAAATCTTAAACTAGATAAACTCATCTTTAACAGAAAAAGTTCGAAAAATGTATTGTAATCACAAATAATATGTTCTAAAGCATTACGTCTAGTAAAAATTGCATTTCTATGTACGTTGATTCAAGAAAATATGAAGGAAGGCAAATTTCACAATAAAAGAAGGATGAAAGACCAAGAAGAACTAATCCAAATCCAAACAAATTTCATCTATCTTGAATCAAATAGCATGAAAAACCCAACACAAAAAGAAAGAGTTCATAAAAATGTTGAATTTTATATACCTTAACTCAAAAAAGTTTACACACTTCGTTATAAGTCTGAAATTGAATTCTGAAACTAAAGTGTAAACTAGATAAACTCATCTATAACAAAAAAAGTTTGAAAAATGTATCATAATCACAAATAATATGTTCTAAAGCATTACGTTTAGTAAAAATTGCATTTCTATGTATGTTGATTCAAGAAAATATGAAGGAAGGCAAATTTCGCAATAGAAGAAGGATGAAAGACCAAGAAGAACTAATCCAAATCCAAACAAACTTCATCTATCTTGAATCAAATAGAAAGACAAATCCAACACAAAAAGAAAGAGTTCATAAAAATGTTGAATTTTATATACCTTAATTCATAAAAGTCTACACACTTCTTTATAAGTCTGAAATTGATTCTGAAATTAAATTGTAAACTAGTTAAACTCATCTTTAACAGAAAAAGTTTGAAAATGTATTGTAGTCACAAATAATATGTTCTAAGGCATTACGTCTAGTAAAAATTGCATTTCTATATACGTTGATTCAAGAAAATATGGAGGAAGTCAAATTTCACAATAGAAGAAGGATGAAAGACCATGCATAACTAATCCAAATCCTAACAAATTTCATCTATCTTGAATCAAATAGAAAGACATAGCCAACACAAATGAAAGAGTTCATAAAATTTTGAATTTTATATACGTTAACTCAGAAAAGTCTACAAGTCGGAAATTGTTTTCTCGGACTAAATCGTAAACTAGATAAACTCATCTTTAACAGAAAAAGTTTGAAAAATGTATTGTAATCACAAATAATATGTTCTAAAGCATTACGTCTAGTAAAAATTGCATTTCTATGTACGTTGATTCAAGAAAATATGAAGGAAGGCAAATTTCACAATAAAAGAAGGATGGAAGACCAAGAATAACTAATCCAAATCCAAACAAATTTCATCTATCTTGAATCAAATTGTATGACAAACCCAACACAAAAAGAAAGAGTTCATAAAAATGTTGAATTTTATATACCTTAACTCAAAAAAGTCTACACACTTCGTTATAAGTCTGAAATTGATTTCGAAAACTAAATTTTAAACTAGTTAAACTCATCTTTAACAGAAAAAGTTTGAAAAATGTATTGTAGTCACAAATAATATGTTCTAAGGCATTACGTCTCGTAAAAATTGCATTTCTATATACGTTGATTCAAGAAAATATGAAGGAAGTCAAATTTCACAATAGAAGAAGGATGAAAGACCATACTTAACTAATCCAAATCCTAACAAATTTCATCTATCTTGAATCAAATAGAAAGACAAAGCCAACACAAATGAAAGAGTTCATAAAATTTTGAATTTTATATACGTTAACTCAAAAATGTCTACAAGTCGGAAATTGATTTCTGAGACTAAATCGTAAACTAGATAAACTCATATTTAACAGAAAAAGTTTGAAAAATGTATTGTCATCACAAAGTATATGTTCTAAAGCATTACGTCTAGTAAAAATTGCATTTGTATGTAAGTTGATTCAAGAAAATATGAAGGAAGGAAAATTTCACAATAGAAGAAGGATGAAAGACCAAGAAGAACTAATCCAAATCCAAACAAATTTAATCTATCTTGAATCAAATAGAAAGACAGAGCCAACAAAAAAAGAAAGAGTTCATAAAAATGTTGAATTTTATATACCTTAACTCAAAAAAGTCTACACACTTCGTTATAAGTCTGAAATTGATTTCTGAAACTAAATTGTATACTAGATAAACTCATCTATAACAAAAAAAGTTTGAAAAATGTATCATAATCACAAATAATATGTTCTAAAGCATTACGTCTAGTAAAAATTGCATTTCCATATACATTGATTCAAGAAAATATGAAGGAAGTCAAATTTCACAATAGAAGAAGGATGAAAGACCATGCATAACTAATCCAAATCCTAAAAAATTTCATCTATCTTGAATCAAATAGAAAGACAAAGCAACACAAATGAAAGAGTTCATAAATATCCAAAGTTCTGTTTAAAGTGTAATATTATTGGTCATGCGGATGCTGAATGCAAGAATAAGTCGACAAAAATTGATGGGAACAAAGAGAAACAACAATAAGTAGTCGTGGGAGAGAAGACTTTTAAGGGTAGTTATGATCCTAATGCTGGTAAGAGATGGCAAATCAAATATAAAGTTTTTTTACCAGAAGTTAGTGTGGGCGTGGATGGTAATACTAATCAAATTGAACAAGATTTTGAGAAGCACAAGGCTGCAATAGCCCATGCAGCTCATGCAAATCAAGAAACTATACTTTGTGTTTCAGACTCAAGTACTATTGGAGTTACTAATGATAACAGAATTGAGGCTACAGTTCAATCTAGCAATGAGCAGTTGGAGAATGAGCTTGCTATCTCTTCAAAAGAATTCCGTGAGGCTCGATTCAGGTTAATCAAGTGCAAAAGCGTGATTGCAGCTAAGGAAGCTATTGCTGCACGTAAAGGAGCTGTGACTAAGCCTGTTGAAGATGGTATGTCCGGGAACAAGATTGGTACAACTAACGTTTGTGGAGGCAAGTCCGTACAAAACCAGAATTTTGAAATCAAGTCCAAGCAAAATTCTGAAACCGTGTCTAATTTGGAAAATACACCTGGGGCTAATTTGGAAGAGACGTCCGTGACTTTGCAAAACGTGACCAACAAGAAGTCCGTTTCCAAGTCTGATTTGGAAAACAAGTTAGTTTCCAACCCTAATACGTTTACTTAGGCATCTAATGAGAATTGGACGCCAGTGAAAGGTACAAAATTTTCTTTTACGCCTCTAACTGATGCTTTACTTGAATCTTCTGAAAAAGTATGGAAAAATACTGAAGTATTAAGTTCAGAATTGGGTTTTAGAGATGACGTTGAGGGTGCTAATTTGGAGGAAGTTCAGCAAAGTATTGTTGAAGATTTAGATGAGGAAGAGGCTGAATTGCTTGCTGCTAATATGGCAGCTGAAGTTAAAAATTCTACTGAATGGGGTACGATTAGTGATCACAATAAAAACAAGAATAGCAATGTTTCAAAGGCTACAGATTTAGTTGAGAGCTCAACTGAAACTGTTGATGCAGAAAAGAAGAAAGCTTTTCTTGATAGATTAGAAGCTCTAAGGCAACAAAGGACGGAAAGAGAGAAGAAAAAACCTCAAACTCCTATCAAGCTTGTTCCTGGTGGTAATTATGCTTCGGATGAAGATGAATATGATGATATTTATGATGATGAATATAATGAGTTTTATGGAGACCCTAATGTTTTGGAGGAAATCCTTGCTGGTCTCCAACCTAAGAAGAAGAATTTTAAGGTGGGAAAGGGGCGCAAACGATGTTAAGTTCCTATTTTTCTTTCTTTTTTGTTAGTTATTTGAGTTTAGGAGCTTATTTTAAGAGTTTCTAGTAATTTTTTGATGTTATTTTTTCTCCCCTTTGGTTTATGGGGGTGGGGAGGCCTTGAGCCTCACACTTTGTAATTCTTGTAATTACGTTTTTTTTGCTTTAATAAACCATTTTGACCTAGCAAAAAAAAAAAAAAGAGTTCATAAAATTTTAAATTTTATATACGTTAACTCAAAAAAGTCTATAAGTCAGAAATTGATTTCTGGGACTAAATCGTAAACTAGATAAACTCATCTTTAACAGAAAAAGTTTGAAAAATGTATTGTAATCACAAATAATATGTTCTAAAGCATTACGTCAAGTAAAAATTGCATTTCTATGTACGTTGATTCAAGCAAATATGAAGGAAGTCAAATTTCACAATAGAAGAAGGATGAAACACCAAGAAGAACTAATCCAAATCCTAACAAATTTCATCTATCTTGAATCAAATAGAAAGACAGAGCCAACACAAAAAGAAAAAGTTCATAAAAATGATGAATTTTATATACGTTAACTCAAAAAAGGCTACACCCTTTGTTATAAGTCTGAAATTGATTTCTGAAACTAAATTGTAAACTAGATAAACTCATCTTTCACAGAAAAAGTTTGAAAAATGTATTGTAGTCACAAATAATATGTTCTAAGGCATTACGTTTAGTAAAAATTGCATTTCTATGTACGTTGATTCAAGAAAATATGAAGGAAGTCAAATTTCACAATAGAAGAAGGATGAAAGACCATGCATAACTAATCCAAATCCTAACAAACTTCATCTATCATGAATCAAATAGAAAGACAAAGCCAACACAAATGAAAGAGTTCATAAAATTTTAAATTTTATATACGTTAACTCAAAAAAGTCTACAAGTCGGAAATTGATTTCTGAGACTAAATCGTAAACTAGATAAACTCATCTTTAACAGAAAAAGTTTGAAAAATGTATTGTAATCACAAATAATATGTTCTAAAGCATTACGTCAAGTAAAAATTGCATTTCTATGTACGTTGATTCAAGAAAATATGAAGGAAGGCAAATTTCACAATAGAAGAAGGATGAAAGACCAAGAAGAACTAATCCAAATCCTAACAAATTTCATCTATCTTGAATCAAATAGAAAGACAGAGCCAACACAAAAAGAAAGAGTTCATAAAAATGAAGAATTTTATATACGTTAACTCAAAAAAGGCTACACCCTTTGTTATAAGTCTGATATTGATTTCTGAAACTAAATTGTAAACTAAATAAACTCATCTTTAACAGAAAAAGTTTGAAAAATGTATTGTAGTCACAAATAATATGTTCTAAGGCATTACGTCTAGTAAAAATTGCATTTGTATGTACGTTGATTCAAGAAAATATGAAGGAAGTCAAATTTCACAATAGAAGAAGGATGAAAGACCATGCATAACTAATCCAAATCCTAACAAACTTCATCTATCATGAATCAAATAGAAAGAAAAAGCCAACACAAATGAAAGAGTTCATAAAATTTTGAATTTTATATACGTTAACTCAAAAAAGTCTACAAGTCGGAAATTGATTTCTGAGACTAAATATTAAACTAGATAAACTCATCTTTAACAGAAAAAGTTTGAAAAATGTATTGTAATCACAAAGTATATGTTCTAAAGCATTACGTCTAGTAAAAATTGCATTTCTATGTACGTTGATTCAAGAAAATATGAAGGAAGGAAAATTTCACAATAGAAGAAGGATGAAAGACGAAGAAGAACTAATCCAAATCCTAACAAATTTCATCTATCTTGAATTAAATAGAAAGATAGAGCCAAAACAAAAAGAAAGAGTTCATAAAAATGTTGAATTTTATATACCTTAACTCAAAAAAGTCTACACACTTCGTTATAAGCCTGAAATTGATTTCTGAAACTAAATTGTAAACTAGACAAACTCATCTTTAACAGAAAAAGTTTGAAAAATGTATTGTAATCACAAATAATATGTTCTAAAGCATTTAGTCTAGTAAAAATTGCATTTCTATGTACGTTGATTCAAGAAAATATGAAGGAAGGAAAATTTCACAATAGAAGAAGGATGAAAGACCAAGAAGAACTAATCCAAATCCAAACAAATTTCATCTATCTTGAATCAAATAGAAAAACAAAGCCAACACAAAAAGAAAGAGTTCATAAAATTTTGAATTTATATACGTTAACTCAAAAAGTCTACAAGTCGGAAATTGATTTCTGAGACTAAATCTTAAACTAGATAAACTCATCTTTAACATAAAAAGTTTGAAAAATGTATTGTAATCACAAATTATATGTTCTAAAGCATTACGTCTTGTAAAAATTGCATTTCTATGTACGTTGATTCAAAAAAATATGAAGGAAGGCAAATTTCACAAAACCAGATTGGTACAACTAACGTTTGTGGAGGCAAGTCCGTACAAAACCAGAATTTTGAAATCAAGTCCAAGCAAAATTCTGAAACCGTGTCTAATTTGGAAAATACACCTGGGGCTAATTTGGAAGAGACGTCCGTGACTTTGCAAAACGTGACCAACAAGAAGTCCGTTTCCAAGTCTGATTTGGAAAACAAGTTAGTTTCCAACCCTAATACGTTTACTTAGGCATCTAATGAGAATTGGACGCCAGTGAAAGGTACAAAATTTTCTTTTACGCCTCTAACTGATGCTTTACTTGAATCTTCTGAAAAAGTATGGAAAAATACTGAAGTATTAAGTTCAGAATTGGGTTTTAGAGATGACGTTGAGGGTGCTAATTTGGAGGAAGTTCAGCAAAGTATTGTTGAAGATTTAGATGAGGAAGAGGCTGAATTGCTTGCTGCTAATATGGCAGCTGAAGTTAAAAATTCTACTGAATGGGGTACGATTAGTGATCACAATAAAAACAAGAATAGCAATGTTTCAAAGGCTACAGATTTAGTTGAGAGCTCAACTGAAACTGTTGATGCAGAAAAGAAGAAAGCTTTTCTTGATAGATTAGAAGCTCTAAGGCAACAAAGGACGGAAAGAGAGAAGAAAAAACCTCAAACTCCTATCAAGCTTGTTCCTGGTGGTAATTATGCTTCGGATGAAGATGAATATGATGATATTTATGATGATGAATATAATGAGTTTTATGGAGACCCTAATGTTTTGGAGGAAATCCTTGCTGGTCTCCAACCTAAGAAGAAGAATTTTAAGGTGGGAAAGGGGCGCAAACGATGTTAAGTTCCTATTTTTCTTTCTTTTTTGTTAGTTATTTGAGTTTAGGAGCTTATTTTAAGAGTTTCTAGTAATTTTTTGATGTTATTTTTTCTCCCCTTTGGTTTATGGGGGTGGGGAGGCCTTGAGCCTCACACTTTGTAATTCTTGTAATTACGTTTTTTTTGCTTTAATAAACCATTTTGACCTAGCAAAAAAAAAAAAAAGAGTTCATAAAATTTTAAATTTTATATACGTTAACTCAAAAAAGTCTATAAGTCAGAAATTGATTTCTGGGACTAAATCGTAAACTAGATAAACTCATCTTTAACAGAAAAAGTTTGAAAAATGTATTGTAATCACAAATAATATGTTCTAAAGCATTACGTCAAGTAAAAATTGCATTTCTATGTACGTTGATTCAAGCAAATATGAAGGAAGTCAAATTTCACAATAGAAGAAGGATGAAACACCAAGAAGAACTAATCCAAATCCTAACAAATTTCATCTATCTTGAATCAAATAGAAAGACAGAGCCAACACAAAAAGAAAAAGTTCATAAAAATGATGAATTTTATATACGTTAACTCAAAAAAGGCTACACCCTTTGTTATAAGTCTGAAATTGATTTCTGAAACTAAATTGTAAACTAGATAAACTCATCTTTCACAGAAAAAGTTTGAAAAATGTATTGTAGTCACAAATAATATGTTCTAAGGCATTACGTTTAGTAAAAATTGCATTTCTATGTACGTTGATTCAAGAAAATATGAAGGAAGTCAAATTTCACAATAGAAGAAGGATGAAAGACCATGCATAACTAATCCAAATCCTAACAAACTTCATCTATCATGAATCAAATAGAAAGACAAAGCCAACACAAATGAAAGAGTTCATAAAATTTTAAATTTTATATACGTTAACTCAAAAAAGTCTACAAGTCGGAAATTGATTTCTGAGACTAAATCGTAAACTAGATAAACTCATCTTTAACAGAAAAAGTTTGAAAAATGTATTGTAATCACAAATAATATGTTCTAAAGCATTACGTCAAGTAAAAATTGCATTTCTATGTACGTTGATTCAAGAAAATATGAAGGAAGGCAAATTTCACAATAGAAGAAGGATGAAAGACCAAGAAGAACTAATCCAAATCCTAACAAATTTCATCTATCTTGAATCAAATAGAAAGACAGAGCCAACACAAAAAGAAAGAGTTCATAAAAATGAAGAATTTTATATACGTTAACTCAAAAAAGGCTACACCCTTTGTTATAAGTCTGATATTGATTTCTGAAACTAAATTGTAAACTAAATAAACTCATCTTTAACAGAAAAAGTTTGAAAAATGTATTGTAGTCACAAATAATATGTTCTAAGGCATTACGTCTAGTAAAAATTGCATTTGTATGTACGTTGATTCAAGAAAATATGAAGGAAGTCAAATTTCACAATAGAAGAAGGATGAAAGACCATGCATAACTAATCCAAATCCTAACAAACTTCATCTATCATGAATCAAATAGAAAGAAAAAGCCAACACAAATGAAAGAGTTCATAAAATTTTGAATTTTATATACGTTAACTCAAAAAAGTCTACAAGTCGGAAATTGATTTCTGAGACTAAATATTAAACTAGATAAACTCATCTTTAACAGAAAAAGTTTGAAAAATGTATTGTAATCACAAAGTATATGTTCTAAAGCATTACGTCTAGTAAAAATTGCATTTCTATGTACGTTGATTCAAGAAAATATGAAGGAAGGAAAATTTCACAATAGAAGAAGGATGAAAGACCAAGAAGAACTAATCCAAATCCTAACAAATTTCATCTATCTTGAATTAAATAGAAAGACAGAGCCAACAGAAAAAGAAAGAGTTCATAAAAATGTTGAATTTTATATACGTTAACTCAAAAAAGGCTACACCCTTCGTTATAAGTCTGAAATTGATTTCTGAAACTAAATTGTAAACTAGATAAACTCATCTTTAACAGAAAAAGTTTGAAAAATGTATTGTAATCACAAATAATATGTTCTAAAGCATTTAGTCTAGTAAAAATTGCATTTCTATGTACGTTGATTCAAGAAAATATGAAGGAAGGAAAATTTCACAATAGAAGAAGGATGAAAGACCAAGAAGAACTAATCCAAATCCAAACAAATTTCATCTATCTTGAATCAAATAGAAAAACAAAGCCAACACAAAAAGAAAGAGTTCATAAAAATGTTGAATTTTATATACCTTAACTCAAAAAAGTTTACACACTTCGTTATAAGTCTGAAATTGATTTCTGAAACTAAATTATAAACTAGTTAAACTCATCTTTAACAGAAAAAGTTTGAAAAATGTATTGTAGTCACAAATAATATGTTCTAAGGCATTATGTCTAGTAAAAATTGCATTTATATATACGTTGATTCAAGAAAATATGAAGGAAGTCAAATTTCACAATAGAATAAGGATGAAAGACAATGCATAACTAATCCAAATCCTAACAAACTTCATCTATCATGAATCAAATAGAAAAACAAAGCCAACACAAATGAAAGAGTTCATAAAATTTTGAATTTTATATACGTTAACTCAAAAAAGTCTACAAGTCGGAAATTGATTTCTGAGACTAAATCTTAAACTAGATAAACTCATCTTTAACATAAAAAGTTTGAAAAATGTATTGTTATCACAAATTATATGTTCTAAAGCATTACGTCTTGTAAAAATTGCATTTCTATGTACGTTGATTCAAAAAAATATGAAGGAAGGCAAATTTCACAAAACCAGATTGGTACAACTAACGTTTGTGGAGGCAAGTCCGTACAAAACCAGAATTTTGAAATCAAGTCCAAGCAAAATTCTGAAACCGTGTCTAATTTGGAAAATACACCTGGGGCTAATTTGGAAGAGACGTCCGTGACTTTGCAAAACGTGACCAACAAGAAGTCCGTTTCCAAGTCTGATTTGGAAAACAAGTTAGTTTCCAACCCTAATACGTTTACTTAGGCATCTAATGAGAATTGGACGCCAGTGAAAGGTACAAAATTTTCTTTTACGCCTCTAACTGATGCTTTACTTGAATCTTCTGAAAAAGTATGGAAAAATACTGAAGTATTAAGTTCAGAATTGGGTTTTAGAGATGACGTTGAGGGTGCTAATTTGGAGGAAGTTCAGCAAAGTATTGTTGAAGATTTAGATGAGGAAGAGGCTGAATTGCTTGCTGCTAATATGGCAGCTGAAGTTAAAAATTCTACTGAATGGGGTACGATTAGTGATCACAATAAAAACAAGAATAGCAATGTTTCAAAGGCTACAGATTTAGTTGAGAGCTCAACTGAAACTGTTGATGCAGAAAAGAAGAAAGCTTTTCTTGATAGATTAGAAGCTCTAAGGCAACAAAGGACGGAAAGAGAGAAGAAAAAACCTCAAACTCCTATCAAGCTTGTTCCTGGTGGTAATTATGCTTCGGATGAAGATGAATATGATGATATTTATGATGATGAATATAATGAGTTTTATGGAGACCCTAATGTTTTGGAGGAAATCCTTGCTGGTCTCCAACCTAAGAAGAAGAATTTTAAGGTGGGAAAGGGGCGCAAACGATGTTAAGTTCCTATTTTTCTTTCTTTTTTGTTAGTTATTTGAGTTTAGGAGCTTATTTTAAGAGTTTCTAGTAATTTTTTGATGTTATTTTTTCTCCCCTTTGGTTTATGGGGGTGGGGAGGCCTTGAGCCTCACACTTTGTAATTCTTGTAATTACGTTTTTTTTGCTTTAATAAACCATTTTGACCTAGCAAAAAAAAAAAAAAGAGTTCATAAAATTTTAAATTTTATATACGTTAACTCAAAAAAGTCTATAAGTCAGAAATTGATTTCTGGGACTAAATCGTAAACTAGATAAACTCATCTTTAACAGAAAAAGTTTGAAAAATGTATTGTAATCACAAATAATATGTTCTAAAGCATTACGTCAAGTAAAAATTGCATTTCTATGTACGTTGATTCAAGCAAATATGAAGGAAGTCAAATTTCACAATAGAAGAAGGATGAAACACCAAGAAGAACTAATCCAAATCCTAACAAATTTCATCTATCTTGAATCAAATAGAAAGACAGAGCCAACACAAAAAGAAAAAGTTCATAAAAATGATGAATTTTATATACGTTAACTCAAAAAAGGCTACACCCTTTGTTATAAGTCTGAAATTGATTTCTGAAACTAAATTGTAAACTAGATAAACTCATCTTTCACAGAAAAAGTTTGAAAAATGTATTGTAGTCACAAATAATATGTTCTAAGGCATTACGTTTAGTAAAAATTGCATTTCTATGTACGTTGATTCAAGAAAATATGAAGGAAGTCAAATTTCACAATAGAAGAAGGATGAAAGACCATGCATAACTAATCCAAATCCTAACAAACTTCATCTATCATGAATCAAATAGAAAGACAAAGCCAACACAAATGAAAGAGTTCATAAAATTTTAAATTTTATATACGTTAACTCAAAAAAGTCTACAAGTCGGAAATTGATTTCTGAGACTAAATCGTAAACTAGATAAACTCATCTTTAACAGAAAAAGTTTGAAAAATGTATTGTAATCACAAATAATATGTTCTAAAGCATTACGTCAAGTAAAAATTGCATTTCTATGTACGTTGATTCAAGAAAATATGAAGGAAGGCAAATTTCACAATAGAAGAAGGATGAAAGACCAAGAAGAACTAATCCAAATCCTAACAAATTTCATCTATCTTGAATCAAATAGAAAGACAGAGCCAACACAAAAAGAAAGAGTTCATAAAAATGAAGAATTTTATATACGTTAACTCAAAAAAGGCTACACCCTTTGTTATAAGTCTGATATTGATTTCTGAAACTAAATTGTAAACTAAATAAACTCATCTTTAACAGAAAAAGTTTGAAAAATGTATTGTAGTCACAAATAATATGTTCTAAGGCATTACGTCTAGTAAAAATTGCATTTGTATGTACGTTGATTCAAGAAAATATGAAGGAAGTCAAATTTCACAATAGAAGAAGGATGAAAGACCATGCATAACTAATCCAAATCCTAACAAACTTCATCTATCATGAATCAAATAGAAAGAAAAAGCCAACACAAATGAAAGAGTTCATAAAATTTTGAATTTTATATACGTTAACTCAAAAAAGTCTACAAGTCGGAAATTGATTTCTGAGACTAAATATTAAACTAGATAAACTCATCTTTAACAGAAAAAGTTTGAAAAATGTATTGTAATCACAAAGTATATGTTCTAAAGCATTACGTCTAGTAAAAATTGCATTTCTATGTACGTTGATTCAAGAAAATATGAAGGAAGGAAAATTTCACAATAGAAGAAGGATGAAAGACCAAGAAGAACTAATCCAAATCCTAACAAATTTCATCTATCTTGAATTAAATAGAAAGACAGAGCCAACAGAAAAAGAAAGAGTTCATAAAAATGTTGAATTTTATATACGTTAACTCAAAAAAGGCTACACCCTTCGTTATAAGTCTGAAATTGATTTCTGAAACTAAATTGTAAACTAGATAAACTCATCTTTAACAGAAAAAGTTTGAAAAATGTATTGTAATCACAAATAATATGTTCTAAAGCATTTAGTCTAGTAAAAATTGCATTTCTATGTACGTTGATTCAAGAAAATATGAAGGAAGGAAAATTTCACAATAGAAGAAGGATGAAAGACCAAGAAGAACTAATCCAAATCCAAACAAATTTCATCTATCTTGAATCAAATAGAAAAACAAAGCCAACACAAAAAGAAAGAGTTCATAAAAATGTTGAATTTTATATACCTTAACTCAAAAAAGTTTACACACTTCGTTATAAGTCTGAAATTGATTTCTGAAACTAAATTATAAACTAGTTAAACTCATCTTTAACAGAAAAAGTTTGAAAAATGTATTGTAGTCACAAATAATATGTTCTAAGGCATTATGTCTAGTAAAAATTGCATTTATATATACGTTGATTCAAGAAAATATGAAGGAAGTCAAATTTCACAATAGAATAAGGATGAAAGACAATGCATAACTAATCCAAATCCTAACAAACTTCATCTATCATGAATCAAATAGAAAAACAAAGCCAACACAAATGAAAGAGTTCATAAAATTTTGAATTTTATATACGTTAACTCAAAAAAGTCTACAAGTCGGAAATTGATTTCTGAGACTAAATCTTAAACTAGATAAACTCATCTTTAACATAAAAAGTTTGAAAAATGTATTGTTATCACAAATTATATGTTCTAAAGCATTACGTCTTGTAAAAATTGCATTTCTATGTACGTTGATTCAAAAAAATATGAAGGAAGGCAAATTTCACAAAACCAGATTGGTACAACTAACGTTTGTGGAGGCAAGTCCGTACAAAACCAGAATTTTGAAATCAAGTCCAAGCAAAATTCTGAAACCGTGTCTAATTTGGAAAATACACCTGGGGCTAATTTGGAAGAGACGTCCGTGACTTTGCAAAACGTGACCAACAAGAAGTCCGTTTCCAAGTCTGATTTGGAAAACAAGTTAGTTTCCAACCCTAATACGTTTACTTAGGCATCTAATGAGAATTGGACGCCAGTGAAAGGTACAAAATTTTCTTTTACGCCTCTAACTGATGCTTTACTTGAATCTTCTGAAAAAGTATGGAAAAATACTGAAGTATTAAGTTCAGAATTGGGTTTTAGAGATGACGTTGAGGGTGCTAATTTGGAGGAAGTTCAGCAAAGTATTGTTGAAGATTTAGATGAGGAAGAGGCTGAATTGCTTGCTGCTAATATGGCAGCTGAAGTTAAAAATTCTACTGAATGGGGTACGATTAGTGATCACAATAAAAACAAGAATAGCAATGTTTCAAAGGCTACAGATTTAGTTGAGAGCTCAACTGAAACTGTTGATGCAGAAAAGAAGAAAGCTTTTCTTGATAGATTAGAAGCTCTAAGGCAACAAAGGACGGAAAGAGAGAAGAAAAAACCTCAAACTCCTATCAAGCTTGTTCCTGGTGGTAATTATGCTTCGGATGAAGATGAATATGATGATATTTATGATGATGAATATAATGAGTTTTATGGAGACCCTAATGTTTTGGAGGAAATCCTTGCTGGTCTCCAACCTAAGAAGAAGAATTTTAAGGTGGGAAAGGGGCGCAAACGATGTTAAGTTCCTATTTTTCTTTCTTTTTTGTTAGTTATTTGAGTTTAGGAGCTTATTTTAAGAGTTTCTAGTAATTTTTTGATGTTATTTTTTCTCCCCTTTGGTTTATGGGGGTGGGGAGGCCTTGAGCCTCACACTTTGTAATTCTTGTAATTACGTTTTTTTTGCTTTAATAAACCATTTTGACCTAGCAAAAAAAAAAAAAAGAGTTCATAAAATTTTAAATTTTATATACGTTAACTCAAAAAAGTCTATAAGTCAGAAATTGATTTCTGGGACTAAATCGTAAACTAGATAAACTCATCTTTAACAGAAAAAGTTTGAAAAATGTATTGTAATCACAAATAATATGTTCTAAAGCATTACGTCAAGTAAAAATTGCATTTCTATGTACGTTGATTCAAGCAAATATGAAGGAAGTCAAATTTCACAATAGAAGAAGGATGAAACACCAAGAAGAACTAATCCAAATCCTAACAAATTTCATCTATCTTGAATCAAATAGAAAGACAGAGCCAACACAAAAAGAAAAAGTTCATAAAAATGATGAATTTTATATACGTTAACTCAAAAAAGGCTACACCCTTTGTTATAAGTCTGAAATTGATTTCTGAAACTAAATTGTAAACTAGATAAACTCATCTTTCACAGAAAAAGTTTGAAAAATGTATTGTAGTCACAAATAATATGTTCTAAGGCATTACGTTTAGTAAAAATTGCATTTCTATGTACGTTGATTCAAGAAAATATGAAGGAAGTCAAATTTCACAATAGAAGAAGGATGAAAGACCATGCATAACTAATCCAAATCCTAACAAACTTCATCTATCATGAATCAAATAGAAAGACAAAGCCAACACAAATGAAAGAGTTCATAAAATTTTGAATTTTATATACGTTAGCTCAAAAAAGTCTACAAGTCGGAAATTGATTTCTGAGACTAAATCTTAAACTAGATAAACTCATCTTTAACAGAAAAAGTTTAAAAAATGTATTGTAATCACAAATTATATGTTCTAAAGCATTACGTCTAGTAAAAATAGCATTTCTATGTACGTTTATTCAAGAAAATATGAAGGAAGGCAAATTTCACAATAGAAGAAGGATGAAAGACGAAGAAGAACTAGACCAAATCCAAACAAATTTCATCTATCTTGAATCAAATATAAAGACAAAGCCAACGTAAAAAGAAAGAGTTCATAAAAATGTTGAATTTTATATACCTTAACTCAAAAAAGTCTACACACTTCGTTATAAGTCTTAAATTGATTTCTGAAACTAAATTGTATATTAGTTAAACTAATCTTTAACAGAAAAAGTTTGAAAAATGTATTGTAGTCACAAATAATATGTTCTAAGGCATTACGTCTAGTAAAAATTGGATTTCTATATACGTTGATTCAAGAAAATATGAAGGAAGTTAAATTTCACAATAGAAGAAGGATGAAAGACCATGCATAACTAATCCAAATCCTAACAAACTTCATCTATCATGAATCAAATAGAAAGACAAAGCCAACACAAATGAAAGATTTCATAAAATTTTGAATTTTATATACGTTAGCTCAAAAAAGTCTACACACTTCGTTATAAGTCTGAAATTGATTTATGAAACTAAATTGTAAACTAGATAAACTCATCTTTAACAGATAAAGTTTGAAAAATGTATTGTAGTCACAAATAATATGTTCTAAGGCAATACGTCTAGTAAAAATTGCATTTCTATAGACGTTGATTCAAGAAAATATGGAGGAAGTCAAATTTCACAATAGAAGAAGGATGAAAGACCATGCATAACTAATCCAAATCCTAAAAAATTTCATCTATCTTGAATCAAATATAAAGACATAGCCAACACAAATGAAAGAGTTCATAAAATTTTAAATTTTATATACGTTAACTCAAAAAAGTCTACAAGTCGGAAATTGTTTTCTGGGACTAAATCGTAAACTAGAAAAACTCATCTTTAACAGAAAAAGTTTGAAAAATGTATTGTAATCACAAATAATATGTTCTATAGCATTACATCTAGTAAAAATTGCATTTCTATGTACGTTGATTCAAGAAAATATGAAGGAAGGTAAATTTCACAATAAAAGAAGGATGAAAGAACAAGAAGAACTAATCCAAATCCAAACAAATTTCATCTATCTTGAATCAAATAGAAAGACAAAGCCAACACAAAAAGAAAGAGTTCATAAAAATATTGAATTTTATATACCTTAACTCAAAAAAGTCTACCAGTCGGAAATTGATTTCTGAGACTAAATCTTAAACTAGATAAACTCATCTTTAACAGAAAAAGTTTGAAAAATGTATTGTAATCACAAATTATATGTTCTAAAGCATTACGTCTAGTAAAAATTGCATTTCTATGTACGTTGATTCAAGAAAATATGAAGGAAGGAAAATTTCACAATAGAAGAAGGATGAAAGACCAAGAAGAACTAATCCAAATCCAAACAAATTTCATCTATCTTGAATAAAATAGAAAGACAAACCCAACACAAAAAGAAAGAGTTCATAAAAATGTTGAATTTTATAAACCTTAACTCAAAAAAGTCTACACACTTCGTTATAAGTCTGAAATTCATTTCTGAAACTAAATTGTAAACTAGTTAAACTAATATTTAACAGAAAAAGTTTGAAAAATGTATTGTAGTCACAAATAATATGTTCTAAGGCATTACGTCTATTAAAAATTGCATTTCTATATACGTTGATTTTAGGAAATATGAAGGAAGGAAAATTTCACAATAGAAAAAGGATGAAAGACCATGCATAACTAATCTAAATCCTAACAAATTTCATCTATCTTGAATCTAATAGAAATACAAAGCCAACAGAAATGAAAGAGTTCATAAAATTTTGAATTTATATACGTTAACTCAAAAAAGTCTACAAGTCGGAAATTGATTTCTGAGACTAAATCTTAAACTAGATAAACTCATCTTTAACAGAAAAAGTTTGAAAAATGTATTGTAATCACAAATTATATGTTCTAAAGCATTTCTTCTAGTAAAAATTGCATTTCTATGTACGTTGATTCAAGAAAATATGAAGGAAGGAAAATTTCACAATAGAAGAAGGATGAAAGACCAAGAAGAACTAATCCAAATCCTAACAAATTTCATCTATCTTGAATTAAATAGAAAGACAGAGCCAACAGAAAAAGAAAGAGTCCATAAAAATGTTGAATTTTATATACGTTAACTCAAAAAAGGCTACACCCTTCGTTATAAGTCTGAAATTGATTTCTGAAACTAAATTGTAAACTAGATAAACTCATCTTTAACAGAAAAAGTTTGAAAAATGTATTGTAATCACAAATAATATGTTCTAAAGCATTTAGTCTAGTAAAAATTGCATTTCTATGTACGTTGATTCAAGAAAATATGAAGGAAGGAAAATTTCACAATAGAAGAAGGATGAAAGACCAAGAAGAACTAATCCAAATCCAAACAAATTTCATCTATCTTGAATCAAATAGAAAAACAAAGCCAACACAAAAAGAAAGAGTTCATAAAAATGTTGAATTTTATATACCTTAACTCAAAAAAGTTTACACACTTCGTTATAAGTCTGAAATTGATTTCTGAAACTAAATTATAAACTAGTTAAACTCATCTTTAACAGAAAAAGTTTGAAAAATGTATTGTAGTCACAAATAATATGTTCTAAGGCATTATGTCTAGTAAAAATTGCATTTATATATACGTTGATTCAAGAAAATATGAAGGAAGTCAAATTTCACAATAGAATAAGGATGAAAGACAATGCATAACTAATCCAAATCCTAACAAACTTCATCTATCATGAATCAAATAGAAAAACAAAGCCAACACAAATGAAAGAGTTCATAAAATTTTGAATTTTATATACGTTAACTCAAAAAAGTCTACAAGTCGGAAATTGATTTCTGAGACTAAATCTTAAACTAGATAAACTCATCTTTAACAGAAAAAGTTTGAAAAATGTATTGTAATCACAAATTATATGTTCTAAAGCATTACGTCTAGTAAAAATTGCATTTCTATATACGTTGATTCAAGAAAATATGGAGGAGGTCAAATTTCACAATAGAAGAAGGATGAAAGACCATGCATAACTAATCCAAATCCCAACAAATTTCATCTATCTTGAATCAAATAGTAAGATAAAGCCAACACAATAAGAAAGAGTTCATAGAATTTTGAATTTTATATACGTTAACTCAAAAAGTCTACAAGTCGGAAATTGATTTCTGAGACTAAATCGTAAACTAGATAAACTCATCTTTAACAGAAAAAGTTTGAAAAATGTATTGTAATCACAAATAATATGTTCTAAAGCATTACGTCTAGTAAAAATTGCATTTCTATGTACGTTGATTCAAGAAAATATGAAGGAAGGCAAATTTCACAATAGAAGAAGGATGAAAGACCAAGAAGAACTAATCCAAATCCAAACAAATTTCATCTATCTTGAATCAAATAGTATGACAAAGCCAACACAAAAAGAAAGAGTTCATAAAAATGTTGAATTTTATATACCTTAACTCAAAAAAGTCTGCACACTTCGTTATAAGTCTGAAATTGATTTCTGAAACTAAATTATAAACTAGTTAAACTAATCTTTAACAGAAAAAGTTTGAAAAATGTATTGTAGTCACAAATAATATGTTCTAAGGCATTACGTCTAGTAAAAATTGCAATTCTATATACGTTGATTCAAGAAAATATGAAGGAAGTCAAATTTCACAATAGAAGAAGGATGAAAGACCATGCATAACTAATCCAAATCCTAAAAAACTTCATCTATCATGAATCAAATAGAAAGACAAAGGCAACACAAATGAAAGAGTTCATAAAATTTTGAATTTTATATACGTTAACTCAAAAAAGTCTACAAGTCGGAAATTGATTTCTGAGACGAAATCTTAAACTAGATAAACTCATCTTTAACAGAAAAAGTTTAAAAAATGTATTGTAATCACAAATTATATGTTCTAAAGCATTACGTCTAGTAAAAATTGCATTTCTATGTACGTTGATTCAAGAAAATATGAAGGAAGGAAAACTTCACAATAGAAGAAGGATGAAAGACCAAGAAGAACTAATCCAAATCATAACAAATTTCATCTATCTTGAATTAAATAGAAAGACAGAGCCAACACAAAAAGAAAGAGTTCATAAAAATGTTGAATTTTATATACATTAACTCAAAAAAGGCTACACCCTTCGTTATAAGTCTGAAATTGATTTCTGAAACTAAATTGTAAACTAGATAAACTCATCTCTAACAGAAAAAGTTTGAAAAATGTATTGTAATCACAAATAATATGTTCTAAAGCATTTAGTCTTGTAAAAATTGCATTTCTATGTACGTTGATTCGAGAAAATATGAAGGGAGGAAAATTTCACAATAGAAGAAGGATGAAAGACCAAGAAGAACTAATCCAAATCCTGACAAATTTCATCTATCTTGAATTAAATAGAAAGATAGAGCCAACACAAAAAGAAAGAGTTCATAAAAATGTTGAATTTTATATACCTTAACTCAAAAAAGTTTACACACTTCGTTATAAGTCTGAAATTGATTTCTGAAACTAAATTGTAAACTAGTTAAACTCATCTTTAACAGAAAAGGTTTGAAAAATGTATTTTAATCACAAATAATATGTTCTAAAGCATTACGTCTTGTAAAAATTGCATTTCTATGTACGTTGATTCAAGAAAATATGAAGGAAGGCAAATTTCACAATAGAAGAAGGATGAAAGACCAAGAAGAACTAATCCAAATCCAAACAAATTTCATCTATCTTGAATCAAATAGTATGACAAAGCCAACACAAAAAGAAAGAGTTCATAAAAATGTTGAATTTTATATACCTTAACTCAAAAAAGTCTGCACACTTCGTTATAAGTCTGAAATTGATTTCTGAAACTAAATTGTAAACTAGTTAAACTAATCTTTAACAGAAAAAGTTTGAAAAATGTATTGTAGTCACAAATAATATGTTCTAAGGCATTACGTCTAGTAAAAATTGCAATTCTATATACGTTGATTCAAGAAAATATGAAGGAAGTCAAATTTCACAATAGAAGAAGGATGAAAGACCATGCATAACTAATCCAAATCCTAAAAAACTTCATCTATCATGAATCAAATAGAAAGACAAAGGCAACACAAATGAAAGAGTTCATAAAATTTTGAATTTTATATACGTTAACTCAAAAAAGTCTACAAGTCGGAAATTGATTTCTGAGACGAAATCTTAAACTAGATAAACTCATCTTTAACAGAAAAAGTTTAAAAAATGTATTGTAATCACAAATTATATGTTCTAAAGCATTACGTCTAGTAAAAATTGCATTTCTATGTACGTTGATTCAAGAAAATATGAAGGAAGGAAAACTTCACAATAGAAGAAGGATGAAAGACCAAGAAGAACTAATCCAAATCATAACAAATTTCATCTATCTTGAATTAAATAGAAAGACAGAGCCAACACAAAAAGAAAGAGTTCATAAAAATGTTGAATTTTATATACATTAACTCAAAAAAGGCTACACCCTTCGTTATAAGTCTGAAATTGATTTCTGAAACTAAATTGTAAACTAGATAAACTCATCTCTAACAGAAAAAGTTTGAAAAATGTATTGTAATCACAAATAATATGTTCTAAAGCATTTAGTCTTGTAAAAATTGCATTTCTATGTACGTTGATTCGAGAAAATATGAAGGGAGGAAAATTTCACAATAGAAGAAGGATGAAAGACCAAGAAGAACTAATCCAAATCCTGACAAATTTCATCTATCTTGAATTAAATAGAAAGATAGAGCCAACACAAAAAGAAAGAGTTCATAAAAATGTTGAATTTTATATACCTTAACTCAAAAAAGTTTACACACTTCGTTATAAGTCTGAAATTGATTTCTGAAACTAAATTGTAAACTAGTTAAACTCATCTTTAACAGAAAAGGTTTGAAAAATGTATTTTAATCACAAATAATATGTTCTAAAGCATTACGTCTAGTAAAAATTGCATTTCTATGTACGTTGATTCAAGAAAATATGAAGGAAGGCAAATTTCACAATAGAAGAAGGATGAAAGACCAAGAAGAACTAATCCAAATCCAAACAAATTTCATCTATCTTGAATCAAATAGTATGACAAAGCCAACACAAAAAGAAAGAGTTCATAAAAATGTTGAATTTTATATACCTTAACTCAAAAAAGTCTGCACACTTCGTTATAAGTCTGAAATTGATTTCTGAAACTAAATTGTAAACTAGATAAACTCATCTTTAACATAAAAAGTTTGAAAAATGTATTGTAGTCACAAATAATATGTTCTAAGGCATTACGTCTAGTAAAAATTGGATTTCTATATACGTTGATTTTAGAAAATATGAAGGAAGGAAAATTTCACAATAGAAAAGGGATGAAAGACCATGCATAACTAATCTAAATCCTAACAAATTTCATCTATCTTGAATCTAATAGAAAGACAAAGCCAACACAAATGAAAGAGTTCATAAAATTTTGAATTTATATGCGTTAACTCAAAAAAGTCTACAAGTCGGAAATTGATTTCTGAGACTAAATCTTAAACTAGATAAACTCATCTTTAACAGAAAAAGTTTGAAAAATGTATTGTAATCACAAATTATATGTTCTAAAGCATTACGTCTAGTAAAAATTGCATTTCTATATACGTTGATTCAAGAAAATATGGAGGAAGTCAAATTTCACAATAGAAGAAGGATGAAAGACCATGCATAACTAATCCAAATCCTAAAAATTTCATCTATCTTGAATCAAATAGAAAGACAAAGCCAACACAAATGAATGAGTTCATAAAATTTTTAATTTTATATACGTTAACTCAAAAAAGTCTACAAGTCGGAAATTGATTTCTGAGACTAAATCTTAAACTAGATAAACTCATCTTTAACAGAAAAAGTTTGAAAAATGTATTGTAATCACAAATTATATGTTCTAAAGCATTACGTCTAGTAAAAATTGCATTTCTATGTACGTTTATTCAAGAAAATATGAAGGCAAATTTCACAATAGAAGAAGGATGAAAGACCAAGAACAACTAATCCAAATCCAAACAAATTTCATCTATCTTGAATCAAATAGAAAGACAGAGCCAACAAAAAAAGAAAGAGTTCATAAAAATGTTGAATTTTATATACCTTAACTCAAAAAAGTCTACACACTTCGTTATAAGTCTGAAATTGATTTCTGAAACTAAATTGTAAACTAGATAAACTCATCTTTAACAGAAAAAGTTTGAAAAATGTATTGTAATCACAAATAATATGTTCTAAAGCATTAAGTCTAGTAAAAATTGCATTTCTATGTACGTTGATTCAAGAAAATATGAAGGAAGGCAAATTTCACAATAGAAGAAGGATGAAAGACCAAGAAGAACTAATCCAAATCCAAACAAACTTCATCGATCTTGAATCAAATAGAAAGACAAAGCCAACACAAAAAGGAAGAGTTCATAAAAATTTTGAATTTTATATACCTTAACTCAAAAAAGTTTACACACTTCGTTATAAGTCTGAAATTGATTTCTGAAACTAAATTGTAAACTAGTTAAACTAATCTTTAACAGAAAAAGTTTGAAAAATGTATCGTAGTCACACATAATATGTTCTAAGGCATTACGTCTAGTAAAAATTGCAATTCTATATACGTTGATTCAAGAAAATATGAAGGAAGTCAAATTTCACAATAGAAGAAGGATGAAAGACCATGCATAACTAATCCAAATCCTAAAAAACTTCATCTATCATGAATCAAATAGAAAGACAAAGGCAACACAAATGAAAGAGTTCATAAAATTTTGAATTTTATATACGTTAACTCAAAAAAGTCTACAAGTCGGAAATTGATTTCTGAGACGAAATCTTAAACTAGATAAACTCATCTTTAACAGAAAAAGTTTAAAAAATGTATTGTAATCACAAATTATATGTTCTAAAGCATTACGTCTAGTAAAAATTGCATTTCTATGTACGTTGATTCAAGAAAATATGAAGGAAGGAAAATTTCACAATAGAAGAAGGATGAAATACCAAGAAGAACTAATCCAAATCCTAACAAATTTCATCTATCTTGAATTAAATAGAAAGATACAGCCAACACAAAAAGAAAGAGTTCATAAAAATGTTGAATTTTATATACCTTAACTAAAAAAAGTCTACACACTTCGTTATAAGTCTGAAATTGATTTCTGAAACTAAATTGTAAACTAGATAAACTCATCTTTAACAGAAAAAGTTTGAAAAATGTATTATAGTCACAAATAATATGTTCTAAGGCATTACGTCTAGTAAAAATTGCATTTCTATGTACGTTGATTCAAGAAAATATGAAGGAAGGAAAATTTCACAATAGAAGAAGGATGAAAGACCAAGAAGAACTAATCCAAATCCTAACAAATTTCATCTATCTTGAATTAAATAGAAAGATAGAGCCAACACAAAGAGAAAGAGTTCATAAAAATGTTGAATTTTATATACCTTAACTCAAAAAAGTTTACACACTTCGTTATAAGTCTGAAATTGATTTCTGAAACTAAATTGTAAACTAGTTAAACTCATCTTTAACAGAAAAGGTTTGAAAAATGTATTGTAATCACAAATAATATGTTCTAAAGCATTACGTCTAGTAAAAATTGCATTTCTATGTACGTTGATTCAAGAAAATATGAAGGAAGGCAAATTTCACAATAGAAGAAGGATGAAAGACCAAGAAGAACTAATCCAAATCCAAACAAATTTCATCTATCTTGAATCAAATAGTATGACAAAGCCAACACAAAAAGAAAGAGTTCATAAAAATGTTGAATTTTATATACCTTAACTCAAAAAAGTCTGCACACTTCGTTATAAGTCTGAAATTGATTTCTGAAACTAAATTATAAACTAGTTAAACTAATCTTTAACAGAAAAAGTTTGAAAAATGTATTGTAGTCACAAATAATATGTTCTAAGGCATTACGTCTAGTAAAAATTGCAATTCTATATACGTTGATTCAAGAAAATATGAAGGAAGTCAAATTTCACAATAGAAGAAGGATGAAAGACCATGCATAACTAATCCAAATCCTAAAAAACTTCATCTATCATGAATCAAATAGAAAGACAAAGGCAACACAAATGAAAGAGTTCATAAAATTTTGAATTTTATATACGTTAACTCAAAAAAGTCTACAAGTCGGAAATTGATTTCTGAGACGAAATCTTAAACTAGATAAACTCATCTTTAACAGAAAAAGTTTAAAAAATGTATTGTAATCACAAATTATATGTTCTAAAGCATTACGTCTAGTAAAAATTGCATTTCTATGTACGTTGATTCAAGAAAATATGAAGGAAAGAAAATTTCACAATAGAAGAAGGATGAAATACCAAGAAGAACTAATCCAAATCCTAACAAATTTCATCTATCTTGAATTAAATAGAAAGATACAGCCAACACAAAAAGAAAGAGTTCATAAAAATGTTGAATTTTATATACCTTAACTAAAAAAAGTCTACACACTTCGTTATAAGTCTGAAATTGATTTCTGAAACTAAATTGTAAACTAGATAAACTCATCTTTAACAGAAAAAGTTTGAAAAATGTATTATAGTCACAAATAATATGTTCTAAGGCATTACGTCTAGTAAAAATTGCATTTCTAT
>NC_039363.1:23753611-23774798 GCF_003573695.1 Papaver somniferum | reverse complement strand
CACAAAAATGTTGAATTTTATATACCTTAACTATAAAAAGTCTAAAAAAAAAAAAACTACACACTTCGTTATAAGTCTGAAATTGATTTCTGAAACTAAATTGTAAACTAGATAAACTCATCTTTAACATAAAAAGTTTGAAAAATGTATCATAATCACAAATAATATGTTCTAAAGCATTACGTCTAGTAAAAATTGCATTTCTATGTACGTTGATTCAAGAAAATATGAAGGAAGGAAAATTTCACAATAGAAGAAGGATGAAAGACCAAGAAGAACTAATACAAATCCAAACAAACTTCATCTATCTTGAATCAAATAGAAAGACAAAGCCAACACAAAAAGAAAGAGTTCATAAAAATGTTGATTTTATATAACTTAACACAAAAAAGTCTACACACTTCGTTATAAGTCTGAAATTGATTTCTGAAACTAAATTGTAAACTAGTTAAACTCATCTTTAACAGAAAAAGTTTGAAAATGTATTGTAGTCACAGATAATATGTTCTAAGGCATTACGTCTAGTAAAAATTGCATTTCTATATACGTTGATTCAAGAAAATATGGAGGAAGACAAATTTCACAATAGAAGAAGGATGAAAGACCATGCATAACTAATCCAAATCCTAACAAATTTCATCTATATGTTGAATCAAATAGAAACACAAAGCCCACACAAATCAAGGAGTTCATAAAATTTTGAATTTTATATACGTTAACTCGAAAAAGTCTACAAGTCGGAAATTGATTTCTGAGACTAAATCGTAAACTAGATAAACTCATCTTTAACAGTAAAAGTTTGAAAAATGTATTGTAATCCCAAATAATATGTTCTAAAGCATTACGTCTAGTAAAAATTGCATTTCTAAGTACGTTGATTTAAGAAAATATGAAGGAAAGCAAATTTCACAATAGAAGGATGAAAGACCAAGAAGAACTAATCCAAATCTAAACAAATTTCATCTATCTTGAATCAAATAGTAAGACAAAGCCAACACAAAAAGAAAGAGTTCATAAAAATGTTGAATTTTATATACCTTAACTCAAAAAAGTCTACACACTTCGTTATAAGTCTGAAATTTATTTCTGAAACTAAATTGTAAACTAGATAAACTCATCTTTAACAGAAAAGTTTTGAAAAATGTATTTTAATCACAAATAATATGTTCTAAAGCATTACGTCTAGTAAAAATTGCATTTCTATGTACGTTGATTCAAGAAAATATGAAGGAAGGCAAATTTCACAATAGAAGAAGGATGAAAGACCAAGAAGAACTAATCCAAATCCAAACAAATTTCATCTATCTTGAATCAAATAGAAAGACAAAGCCAACACAAAAAGAAAGAGTACATAAAAATGTTGAATTTTATATACCTTAACTCAAAAAAGTCTACACACTTCGTTATAAGTGTGAAATTGATTTCTGAAACTAAATTGTAAACTAGTTAAACTCATCTTTAACATAAAAAGTTTGAAAAATGTATTGTAGTCACAAATAATATGTTCTAAGGCATTACGTCTAGTAAAAATTGCATTTCTATATACGTTGATTCAAGAAAATATGGAGGAAGTCAAATTTCACAATAGAAGAAGGATGAAAGACCATGCATAACTAATCCAAATCCTAACAAATTTCATCTATCTTGAATCAAATAGAAAGACAAAGCCAACACAAATGAATGAGTTCATAAAATTTTGAATTTTATATACGTTAACTCAAAAAAGTCTACAAGTCGGAAATTTATTTCTGAGACTAAATCGTAAACTAGATAAACTCATCTTTAACAGAAAAAGTTTGAAAAATGTATTGTAATCACAAATAATATGTTCTAAAGCATTACGTCAAGTAAAAATTGCATTTCTATGTACGTTGATTCAAGAAAATATGAAGGAATGCAAATTTCACAATAGAAGAAGGATAAATACCAAGAAGAACTAATCCAAATCCTAACAAATTTCATCTATCTTTAATAAAATAGTAAGACAAAGCCAGCACAAAAAGAAAGAGTTCATAAAAATGTTGAATTTTATATACCTTAACTCAAAAAAGTCTACACACTTCGTTATAAGTCTGAAATTGATTTCTGAAACTAAATTGTAAACTAGATAAACTCATCTTTAACAGAAAAAGTTTGAAAAATGTATTGTAATCACAAATAATATGTTCTAAAGCAATACATCTAGTAAAAATTGCATTTCTATGTACGTTGATTCAAGAAAATAAGAAGGAAGGAAAATTTCACAATAGAAGAAGGATGAAGGACCAAGAAGAACTAATCCAAATCCTAACAAATTTCATCTATCTTGAATCAAATAGAAAGACAAAGCCAACACAAATGAAAGAGTTCATAAAATTTTGAATTTTATATACGTTAACTCAAAAAAGTCAACAAGTCGGAAATTGATTTCTGAGACTAAATCGTAAACTAGATAAACTCATCTTTAACAGAAAAAGTTTGAAAAATGTATTGTAATCCCAAATAATATATTCTAAAGCATTACGTCTAGTAAAAATTGCATTTCTATGTACTTTGATTCAAGAAAATATGAAGGAAGGAAAATTTCACAATAGAAGAAGGATGAAAGACCAAGAAGAACTAATCCAAATCCAAACAAATTTCATCTATCTTGAATAAAATAGAAAGACAAAGCCAACACAAAAAGAAAGAGTTCATAAAAATGTTGAATTTTATATACCTTAACTCAAAAAAGTCTACACACTTCGTTATAAGTCTGAAATTCATTTCTGAAACTAAATTGTAAACTAGTTAAACTAATCTTTAACAGAAAAAAATTTTTGAAAAATGTATTGTAGTCACAAATAATATGTTCTAAGGCATTACGTCTAGTAAAAATTGCATTTCTAGATACGTTGATTCAAGAAAATATGAAGTAAGTCAAATTTCACAATAGAAGAAGGATGAAAGACCATGCATAACTAATCCAAATCCTAAAAAATTTAATCTATCTTGAATCAAATAGAAAGGAAAAGCGAACACAAATGAAAGAGTTCATAAAATTTTGAATATTATATACGTTAACTCAAAAAAGTCTACAAGTCGGAAATTGATTTCTGAGACTAAATCGTAAACTAGATAAACTCATCTTTAACAGAAAAAGTTTGAAAAATGTATTGTAATCACAAATAATATGTTCTAAAGCATTACGTCAAGTAAAAATTGCATTTCTATGTATGTTGATTCAAGAAAATATGAAGGAAGGCAAATTTCACAATAGAAGAAGGATAAATACCAAGAAGAACTAATCCAAATCCTAACAAACTTCATCTATAATGAATCAAATAGAAAGACAAAGCCAACACAAATGAAAGAGTTCATAAAATTTTGAATTTTATATACGTTAACTCAAAAAAGTCTACAAGTCGGAAATTGATTTCTGAGACTAAATCTTAAACTAGATAAACTCATCTTTAACAAAAAAAGTTTAAAAAATGTATTGTAATCACAAATTAAATGTTCTAAAGCATTACGTCTAGTAAAAATTGCATTTCTATGTACGTTGATTCAAGAAAATATGAAGGAAGGAAAATTTCACAATAGAAGAAGGATGAAAGACGAAGAAGAACTAATCCAAATCCTAACAAATTTCATCTATCTTGAATTAAATAGAAAGATAGAGCCAAAACAAAAAGAAAGAGTTCATAAAAATGTTGAATTTTATATACCTTAACTCAAAAAAGTCTACACACTTCGTTATAAGCCTGAAATTGATTTCTGAAACTAAATTGTAAACTAGTTAAACTAATCTTTAACAGAAAAAGTTTGAAAAATGTATTGTAGTCACAAATAATATGTTCTAAGGCATTACGTCTAGTAAAAATTGCATTTCTATATACGTTGATTCAAGAAAATATGAAGGAAGTCAAATTTCATAATAGAAGAAGGATGAAAGACCATGCATAACTAATCCAAATCCTAACAAATTTCATCTATCTTAATCAAATAGAAAGAAAAAGCGAACACAAATGAAAGACTTCATAAAATTTTGAATTTTATATACGTTAACTGAAAAAAGTCTACAAGTCGGAAATTGATTTCTGAGACTAAATCGTAAACTAGATAAACTCATCTTTAACAGAAAAAGTTTGAAAAATGTATTGTAATCACAAATAATATGTTCTAAAGCATTACGTCAAGTAAAAATTGCATTTCTATGTACGTTGATTCAAGAAAATATGAAGGAAGGCAAATTTCACAATAGAAGAAGGATGAAAGACCAAGAAGAACTAATCCAAAGCCAAACAAATTTCATCTATCTTGAATAAAATAGAAAGACAAAGCCAGCACAAAAAGAAAGAGTTCATAAAAGTGTTGAATTTTATATACCTTAACTCAAAAAAGTCTACACACTTCGTTATAAGTCTGAAATTGATTTCTGAAACTAAATTGTAAACTAAATAAACTCATCTTTAACAGAAAAAGTTTGAAAAATGTATTTTACTCACAAATAATATGTTCTAAAGCATTACGTCTAGTAAAAATTGCATTTCTATGTACGTTGATTCAAGAAAATAGGGATGAGATTTTATTATGTTGTGATGGTGCGGCAAAAGGAAACCCAGGTGTTGCAGGGGCTGGTGTTGTGGTGCGTGATGCGGATTGTAACTTTGTTGGGGCTATGAGCATTGGGCTGGGAATTACAAATAATTTCTTGGCTAAACTTTACGGAGTTATTGTTGGTTTAGAATGGGCTTTGAAGTGGAATATGAGAAAGGTTCTTGTGCGTTCAGATTCAATGGGAGCTATTGCTGCCTTGACGGGTACAAATCTTCCTTGGTTTGTTAAACACAGGTGGAGAAGAATTAATAACAGTTATGATTCTATTCGTTTTGTTCATACTTTTCGTGAGGCAAATTTTGCAGCTGATTGTATGGCAAAGAGGGGATGTTATCTTAGAAATGGTGAAGGGTTAAGCTTTGATGAAAAGCCGGATTTTCTTAGGCATTTAGAATTTCCATATGTTTCTTATTTCAAATTTAAATAGTTTGTAAGTTTTTGGGGTCTTAGGACCTCTTTTCTTGTGAACTCTTTGTAAATATTGGCTATTCATTAATACAATCTGGATTTATCAAAAAAAAAAAAAATCAAGAAAATAAAAAGGAAGGAAAATTTCACAATAGAAGAGGGATGAAAGACCAAGAAGAACTAATCCAAATACAAACAAATTTCATCTATCTTGAATCAAATAGAAAGACAAAGCCAACACAAATGAAAGATTTCATAAAATTTTGAATTTTATATACGTTAACTCAAAAAAGTATACAAGTCGGAAATTGATTTCTGAGACTAAATCTTAAACTAGATAAACTCATCTTTAACAGAAAAGTTTGAAAAATGTATTGTAATCACAAATTATATGTTCTAAGGCATTAAATCTAGCAAAAATTGCATTTCTATATACGTTGATTCAAGAAAATATGAAGGAAGTCAAATTTCACAATAGAAGAAGGATGAAAGACCATGCATAACTAATCCAAATCCTAACAAATTTCATCTATCTTGAATCAAATAGAAAGAAAAAGCGAACACAAATGAAAGAGTTCATAAAATTTTGAATTTTATATACGTTAACTCAAAAAAGTCTACAAGTCGGAAATTGATTTCTGAGACTAAATCGTAAACTAGATAAACTCATCTTTAACAGAAAAGTTTGAAAAATGTATTGTAATCACAAATTATATGTTCTAAAGCATTACGTCTAGTAAAAATTGCATTTCTATGTACGTTTATTCAAAAATATGAAGGAAGGCAAATTTCACAATAGAAGAAGGATGAAAGTCCAAGAAGAACTAATCCAAATCCAAACAAATTTCATCTATCTTGAATTAAATAGAAAGATAGAGCCAACACAAAAAGAAAGAGTTCATAAAAATGTTGAATTTTATATACCTTAACTCAAAAAAGTCTACACACTTCGTTATAAGTCTAAAATTGATTTCTGAAACTAAATTGTAAACTAGATAAACTCATCTTTAACAGAAAAAGTTTGAAAAATGTATTGTAGTCACAAATAATATGTTCGAAGGCATTACGTCTAGTAAAAATTGCATTTCTATGTACGTTGATTCAAGAAAATAAGAAGGAAGGAAAATTTCACAATAGAAGAAGGATGAAAGACCAAGAAGAACTAATCCAAATCCTAACAAATTTCATCTATCTTGAATCAAATAGAAAGACAAAGCCAACACAAATGAAAGATTTCATAAAATTTTGAATTTTATATACGTTAACTCAAAAAAGTCTACAAGTCGGAAATTGATTTCTGAGACTAAATCGTAAACTAGATAAACTCATCTTTAACAGAAAAAGTTTTAAAAATGTATTGTAATCCCAAATAATATATTCTAAAGCATTACGTCTAGTAAAAATTGCATTTCTATGTACGTTGATTCAAGAAAATATGAAGGAAGGAAAATTTCACAATAGAAGAAGGATGAAAGACCAAGAAGAACTAATCCAAATCCAAACAAATTTCATCTATCTTGAATAAAATAGAAAGACAAAGCCAACACAAAAAGAAAGAGTTCATAAAAATGTTGAATTTTATATACCTTAACTCAAAAAAAGTCTACACACTTCGTTATAAGTCTGAAATTCATTTCTGAAACTAAATTGTAAACTAGTTAAACTAATCTTTAACAGAAAAAGTTTGAAAAATGTATTGTAGTCACAAATAATATGTTCTAAGGCATTACGTCTAGTAAAAATTGCATTTCTATATACGTTGATTCAAGAAAATATGAAGGAAGTCAAATTTCACAATAGAAGAAGGATGAAAGACCATGCATAACTAATCCAAATCCTAACAAATTTCATCTATCTTAATCAAATAGAAAGAAAAAGCGAACACAAATGAAAGACTTCATAAAATTTTGAATTTTATATACGTTAACTGAAAAAAGTCTACAAGTCGGAAATTGATTTCTGAGACTAAATCGTAAACTAGATAAACTCATCTTTAACAGAAAAAGTTTGAAAAATGTATTGTAATCACAAATAATATGTTCTAAAGCATTACGTCAAGTAAAAATTGCATTTTTATATATGTTGATTTTAGAAAATATGAAGGAAGTCAAATTTCACAATAGAAGAAGGATGAAAGACCATGCATAACTAATCCAAATCCTAACAAATTTCATCTATCTTGAATCTAATAGAAAGACAAAGCCAACCCAAATGAAAGAGTTCATAAAATTTTGAATTTTGTATACGTTGACTCAAAAAAGTCTACAATTCGGAAATTGATTTCTGAGACTAAATCTTAAACTAGATAAACTCATCTTTAACAGAAAAAGTTTGAAAAATGTATTCTAATCACAAATTAAATGTTCTAAAGCATTACGTCTAGTAAAAATTGCATTTCTATGTACGTTTATTCAAGAAAATATGAAGGAAGGAAAAATTCACAATAGAAGAAGGATGAAAGACCAAGAAGAACTAATCCAAATCCAAACAAACTTCATTGATCTTGAATCAAATAGAAAGACAAAGCCAACACAAAAAGAAAGAGTTCATAAAAATGTTGAATTTTATATACCTTAACTCAAAAAAGTCTACGCACTTCGTTATAAGTCTGAAATTGATTTCTGAAACTAAATTGTAAACTAGTTAAACTCATCTTTAACAGAATAAGTTTGAAAAATGTATTGTAGTCACAAATAATATGTTCTAAGGCATTACGTCTAGTAAAAATTGCATTTTTATATACGTTGATTCAAGAAAATATGGAGGAAGTCAAATTTCACAATAGAAGAAGGATGAAAGACCATGCATAACTAATCCAAATCCTAACAAATTTCATCTATATGTTGAATCAAATAGAAACACAAATCCCACACAAATGAATGAGTTCATAAAATTTTGAATTTTATATACGTTAACTCAAAAAAGTCTACAAGTCGGAAATTGATTTCTGAGACTAAATCTTAAACTAGATAAACTCATCTTTAACAGAAAAAGTTTGAAAAATGTATTGTAATCACAAATTATATGTTCTAAAGCATTACGTCTAGTAAAAATTGCATTTCTATGTACGTTTATTCAAGAAAATATGAAGGAAGGCAAATTTCACTATAGAAGAAGGATGAAAGACCAAGAAGAACTAATCCAAATCCAAACAAATTTCATCTATCTTGAATCAAATAGAAAGACAGAGCCAACAAAAAAAGAAAGAGTTCATAAAAATGTTGAATTTTATATACCTTAACTCAAAAAAGTCTACACACTTCGTTATAAGTCTGAAATTGATTTCTAAAACTAAATGGTAAACTAGATAAACTCATCTTTAACAGAAAAAGTTTGAAAAATGTATCATAATCACAAATAATATGTCCTAAAGCATTACGTCTAGTAAAAATTGCATTCCTATGTACGTAGATTCAAGAAAATTTGAAAGAAGGCAAATTTCACAATAGAAGAAGGATGAAAGACCAAGAAGAACTAATCCAAATCCAAACATACTTCATCTATCTTGAATCAAATAGAAAGACAAAGCCAACACAAAAAGAAAGAGTTCATAAAAATTTTGAATTTTATATACCTTAACTCAAAAAAGTCTACACACTTCGTTATAAGTCTAAAATTGATTTCTGAAACTAAATTGTAAACTAGTTAAACTAATCTTTAACAGAAAAAGTTTGAAAAATGTATTGTAGTCACAAATAATATGTTCTAAGGCATTACGTCTAGTAAAAATTGCATTTCTATATACGTTGATTTTAGAAAATATGAAGGAAGTCAAATTTCACAATAGAAGAAGGATGAAAGACCATGCATAACTAATCCAAATCCTAACAAATTTCATCTATCTTGAATCTAATAGAAAGACAAAGCCAACACAAATGAAAGAGTTCATAAAATTTTGAATTTTATATACGTTAACTCAAAAAAGTCTACAAGTCGGAAATTGATTTCTGAGACTAAATCTTAAACTAGATAAACTCATCTTTAACAGAAAAAGTTTGAAAAATGTATTGTAATCACAAATTATATGTTCTAAAGCATTACGTCTAGTAAAAATTGCATTTCTATGTACGTTTATTCAAGAAAATATGAAGGCAAATTTCACAATAGAAGAAGGATGAAAGACCAAGAACAACTAATCCAAATCCAAACAAATTTCATCTATCTTGAATCAAATAGAAAGACAGAGCCAACAAAAAAAGAAAGAGTTCATAAAAATGTTGAATTTTATATACCTTAACTCAAAAAAGTCTACACACTTCGTTATAAGTCTGAAATTGATTTCTAAAACTAAATTGTAAACTAGATAAACTCATCTTTAACAGAAAAAGTTTGAAAAATGTATCATAATCACAAATAATATGTTCTAAAGCATTACGTCTAGTAAAAATTGCATTCCTATGTACGTAGATTCAAGAAAATTTGAAGGAAGGCAAATTTCACAATAGAAGAAGGATGAAAGACCAAGAAGAACAAATCCAAATCCAAACAAACTTCATCGATCTTGAATCAAATAGAAATACAAAGCCAACACAAAAAGAAAGAGTTCATAAAAATGTTGAATTTTATATACCTTAACTCAAAAAAGTCTACACACTTCGTTATAAGTCTGAAATTGATTTCTGAAACTAAATTATAAACTAGTTAAACTCATCTTTAATCGAATAAGTTTGAAAAATGTATTGTAGTCACAAATAATATGTTCTAAGGCATTACGTCTAGTAAAAATTGCATTTTTATATACGTTGATTCAAGAAAATATGGAGGAAGTCAAATTTCACAATAGAAGAAGGATGAAAGACCATGCATAACTAATCCAAATCCTAACAAATTTCATCTATATGTTGAATCAAATAGAAACACAAAGCCCACACAAATGAATGAGTTCATAAAATTTTGAATTTTATATACGGTTACTCAAAAAAGTCTACAAGTCGGAAATTGATTTCTGAGACTAAATCGTAAACTAGATAAACTCATCTTTAACAGAAAAAGTTTGAAAAATGTATTGTAATCCCAAATAATATGTTATAAAGCATTACGTCTAGTAAAAATTCTATTTCTATGTACGTTGATTCAAGAAAATATGAAGTAAGGCAAATTTCACAATAGAAGAAGGATGAAAGACCAAGAAGAACTAATCCAAATCCAAACAAATTTCATCTATCACGAATCAAATAGTAAGACAAAGCCAACACAAAAAGAAAGAGTTCATAAAAATGTTGAATTTTATATACCTTAACTCAAAAAAGTCTACACACTTCGTTATAAGTCTGAAATTGATTTCTGAAACTAAATAGTAAACTAGATAAACTCATCTTTAACAGAAAAAGTTTGAAAAATGTATTATAGTCACAAATAATATGTTCTAAGGCATTACGTCTAGTAAAAATTGCATTTCTATATACGTTGATTTTAGAAAATATGAAGGAAGTCAAATTTCACAATAGAAGAAGGATGAAAGACCATGCATAACTAATCCAAATCCTAACAAATTTCATCTATCTTGAATCTAATAGAAAGACAAAGCCAACACAAATGAAAGAGTTCATAAAATTTTGAATTTTATATACGTTAACTCAAAAAAGTCTACAAGTCGGAAATTGATTTCTGAGACTAAATCTTAAACTAGATAAACTCATCTTTAACAGAAAAAGTTTGAAAAATGTATTGTAATCACAAATTATATGTTCTAAAGCATTACGTCTAGTAAAAATTGCATTTCTATGTACGTTTATTCAAGAAAATATGAAGGCAAATTTCACAATAGAAGAAGGATGAAAGACCAAGAACAACTAATCCAAATCCAAACAAATTTCATCTATCTTGAATCAAATAGAAAGACAGAGCCAACAAAAAAAGAAAGAGTTCATAAAAATGTTGAATTTTATATACCTTAACTCAAAAAAGTCTACACACTTCGTTATAAGTCTGAAATTGATTTCTGAAACTAAATTGTAAACTAGATAAACTCATCTTTAACAGAAAAAGTTTGAAAAATGTATTGTAATCACAAATAATATGTTCTAAAGCATTAAGTCTAGTAAAAATTGCATTTCTATGTACGTTGATTCAAGAAAATATGAAGGAAGGCAAATTTCACAATAGAAGAAGGATGAAAGACCAAGAAGAACTAATCCAAATCCAAACAAACTTCATCGATCTTGAATCAAATAGAAAGACAAAGCCAACACAAAAAGGAAGAGTTCATAAAAATTTTGAATTTTATATACCTTAACTCAAAAAAGTTTACACACTTCGTTATAAGTCTGAAATTGATTTCTGAAACTAAATTGTAAACTAGTTAAACTAATCTTTAACAGAAAAAGTTTGAAAAATGTATCGTAGTCACACATAATATGTTCTAAGGCATTACGTCTAGTAAAAATTGCAATTCTATATACGTTGATTCAAGAAAATATGAAGGAAGTCAAATTTCACAATAGAAGAAGGATGAAAGACCATGCATAACTAATCCAAATCCTAAAAAACTTCATCTATCATGAATCAAATAGAAAGACAAAGGCAACACAAATGAAAGAGTTCATAAAATTTTGAATTTTATATACGTTAACTCAAAAAAGTCTACAAGTCGGAAATTGATTTCTGAGACGAAATCTTAAACTAGATAAACTCATCTTTAACAGAAAAAGTTTAAAAAATGTATTGTAATCACAAATTATATGTTCTAAAGCATTACGTCTAGTAAAAATTGCATTTCTATGTACGTTGATTCAAGAAAATATGAAGGAAGGAAAATTTCACAATAGAAGAAGGATGAAATACCAAGAAGAACTAATCCAAATCCTAACAAATTTCATCTATCTTGAATTAAATAGAAAGATACAGCCAACACAAAAAGAAAGAGTTCATAAAAATGTTGAATTTTATATACCTTAACTAAAAAAAGTCTACACACTTCGTTATAAGTCTGAAATTGATTTCTGAAACTAAATTGTAAACTAGATAAACTCATCTTTAACAGAAAAAGTTTGAAAAATGTATTATAGTCACAAATAATATGTTCTAAGGCATTACGTCTAGTAAAAATTGCATTTCTATATACGTTGATTTTAGAAAATATGAAGGAAGGAAAATTTCACAATAGAAAAAGGATGAAAGACCATGCATAACTAATCTAAATCCTAATAAATTTCATATCTTGAATCTAATAGAAAGACAAAGCCAACACAAATGAAAGAGTTCATAAAATTTTGAATTTTATATACGTTAACGCAAAAAAGTCTACAAGTCGGAAATTTATTTCTGAGACTAAATCTTAAACTAGATAAACTCATCTTTAACAGAAAATGTTTGAAAAATGTATTGTAATCACAAATTATATGTTCTAAAGCATTACGTCTAGTAAAAATTGCATTTCTATGTACGTTTATTCAAGAAAATATGAAGGAAGGCAAATTTCACAATAGAAGAAGGATGAAAGACCAAGAAGAACTAATCCAAATCCAAACAAATTTCATCTATCTTGAATCAAATAGAAAGACAGAGCCAACAAAAAAAAAAGAGTTCATAAAAATGTTGAATTTTATATACCTTAACTCAAAAAAGTCTACACACTTCGTTATAAGTCCTAAATTGATTTCTAAAACTAAATTGTAAACTAGATAAACTTATCTTTAACAGAAAAAGTTTGAAAAATGTATCATAATCACAAATAATATGTTCTAAAGCATTACGTCTAGTAAAAAGTGCATTCCTATGTACGTAGATTCAAGAAAATTTTAAGGAAGGCAAATTTCACAGTAGAAGAAGGATGAAAGACCAAGAAGAACTAATCCAAATCCAAACAAATTTCATCTATCTTGAATCAAATAGAAAGACAGAGCCAACACAAAAATAAAGAGTTCATAAAAATGTTGAATTTTATATACCTTAACTCAAAAAAGTCTACACACTTCGTTATAAGTCTAAAATTGATTTCTGAAACTAAATTGTAAACTAGATAAACTCATCTTTAACAGAAAAAGTTTGAAAAATGTATTGTAGTCACAAATAATATGTTCTAAGGCATTACGTCTAGTAAAAATTGCATTTCTATATACGTTGATTTTAGAAAATATGAAGGAAGTCAAATTTCACAATAGAAGAAGGATGAAAGACCATGCATAACTAATCCAAATCCTAACAAATTTCATCTATCTTCAATCTAATAGAAAGACAAAGCCAACACAAATGAAAGAGTTCATAAAATTTTGAATATTTTATACGTTAACTCAAAAAAGTCTACAAGTCGGAAATTGATTTTTGAGACTAAATCTTAAACTAGATAAACTCATCTTTAACAGAAAAAGTTTGAAAAATGTATTGTAATCACAAATTATATGTTCTAAAGCATTACATCTAGTAAAAATTGCATTTCTATGTACTTTTATTCAAGAAAATATGAAGGAAGGCAAATTTCACAATAGAAGAAGGATGAAAGACCAAGAACAACTAATCCAAATCCAAACAAATTTCATCTATCTTGAATCAAATAGAAAGACAGATCCAACAAAAAAAGAAAGAGTTCATAAAAATGTTGAATTTTATATACCTTAACTCAAAAAAGTCTACACACTTCGTTATAAGTCTGAAATTGATTTCTAAGACTAAATTGTAAACTAGATAAACTCATCTTTAACAGAAAAAGTTTGAAAAATGTATCATAATCACAAATAATATGTTCTAAAGCATTACGTCTAGTAAAAATTGCATTCCTATGTACGTAGATTCAAGAAAATTTGAAGGAAGGCAAATTTCACAATAGAAGAAGGATGAAAGACCAAGAAGAACAAATCCAAATCCAAACAAACTTCATCGATCTTGAATCAAATAGAAATACAAAGCCAACACAAAAAGAAAGAGTTCATAAAAATGTTGAATTTTATATACCTTAACCGAAAAAAGTCTACACACTTCGTTATAAGTCTGAAATTGATTTCTGAAACTAAATTATAAACTAGTTAAACTCATCTTTAACAGAATAAGTTTGAAAAATGTATTGTAGTCACAAATAATATGTTCTAAGGCATTACGTCTAGTAAAAATTGCATTTTTATATACGTTGATTCAAGAAAATATGGAGGAAGTCAAATTTCACAATAGAAGAAGGATGAAAGACCATGCATAACTAATCCAAATCCTAACAAATTTCATCTATATGTTGAATCAAATAGAAACACAAAGCCCACACAAATGAATGAGTTCATAAAATTTTGATTTTTATATACGGTTACTCAAAAAAGTCTACAAGTCGGAAATTGATTTCTGAGACTAAATCGTAAACTAGATAAACTCATCTTTAACAGAAAAAGTTTGAAAAATGTATTGTAATCCCAAATAATATGTTCTAAAGCATTACGTCTAGTAAAAATTATATTTCTATGTACATTGATTCAAGAAAATATGAAGTAAGGCAAATTTCACAATAGAAGAAGGATGAAAGACCAAGAAGAACTAATCCAAATCCAAACAAATTTCATCTATCACGAATCAAATAGTAAGACAAAGCCAACACAAAAAAGAAAGAGTTCATAAAAATGTTGAATTTTATATACCTTAACTCAAAAAAGTCTACACACTTCGTTATAAGTCTGAAATTGATTTCTGAAACTAAATTGTAAACTAGATAAACTCATCTTTAACAGAAAAAGTTTGAAAAATGTATTGTAATCACAAATAATATGTTCTAAGGCATTACGTCTAGTAAAAATTGCATTTCTATATACGTTGATTTTAGAAAATATGAAGGAAGGAAAATTTCACAATAGAAAAAGGATGAAAGACCATGCATAACTAATCTAAATCCTAATAAATTTCATATCTTGAATCTAATAGAAAGACAAAGCCAACACAAATGAAAGAGTTCATAAAATTTTGAATTTTATATACGTTAACGCAAAAAAGTCTACAAGTCGGAAATTTATTTCTGAGACTAAATCTTAAACTAGATAAACTCATCTTTAACAGAAAATGTTTGAAAAATGTATTGTAATCACAAATTATATGTTCTAAAGCATTACGTCTAGTAAAAATTGCATTTCTATGTACGTTTATTCAAGAAAATATGAAGGAAGGCAAATTTCACAATAGAAGAAGGATGAAAGACCAAGAAGAACTAATCCAAATCCAAACAAATTTCATCTATCTTGAATCAAATAGAAAGACAGAGCCAACAAAAAAAGAAAGAGTTCATAAAAATGTTGAATTTTATATACCTTAACTCAAAAAAGTCTACACACTTCGTTATAAGTCTGAAATTGATTTCTGAAACTAAATTGTAAACTAGATAAACTCATCTTTAACAGAAAAAGTTTGAAAAATGTATTGTAATCACGAATAATATGTTTCTAAAGAATTAAGTCTAGTAAAAATTGCATTTCTATGTACGTTGATTCAAGAAAATATGAAGGAAGGCAAATTTCACAATAGAAGAAGGATGAAAGACCAAGAAGAACTAATCCAAATCCAAACAAACTTCATATCTTGAATCAAATAGAAAGACAAAGCCAACACAAAAGAAAGAGTTCATAAAAATTTGAATTTTATATACCTTAACTCAAAAAAGTCTACACACTTTGTTATAAGTCTGAAATTGATTTCTGAAACTAAATTGTAAACTAGTTAAACTCATCTTTAACAGAATAAGTTTGAAAAATGTATTGTAGTCACAAATAATATGTTCAAAGGCATTACGTCTATTAAAAATTGCATTTCTATATACGTTGATTCAAGAAAATATGGAGGAAGTAAAATTTCACAATAGAAGAAGGATGAAAGACCATGCATAACTAATCCAAATCCTAACAAATTTCATTTATCTTGAATCAAATAGAAAGGCAAAGCCAACACAAATGAAAGAGTTCATAAAATTTTGAATTTTATATACGTTAACTCAAAAAAGTCTAGAAGTCGGAAATTTATTTCTGAGACTAAATCGTAAACTAGATAAACTCATCTTTAACAGAAAAAGTTTGAAAAATGTATTGTAATCCCAAATAATATGTTCTAAAGCCTTACGTCGAGTAAAAATTGCATTTCTATGTACGTTGATTCAAGAAAATATGAAGGAAGGCAAATTTCACAATAGAAGAAGGATGAAAGACCAAGAAGAAGTAATCCAAATCCAAACAAACTTCATCTATCTTGAATCAAATAGAAAGACAAAGACAACACAAAAAGAAAAAGATCATAAAAATGTTGAATTTTATATACCTTAACTCAAAAAAGTCTACACACTTCGTTATAAGTCTGAAATTAATTTCTGAAACTAAATTGTAAACTAGTTAAACTCATCTTTAAAAGAATAAGTTTGAAAAATGTATTGTAGTCACAAATAATATGTTCAAAGGCATTACGTCTAGTAAAAATTGCATTTCTATATACGTTGATTCAAGAAAATATGGAGGAAGTCAAATTTCACAATAGAAGAAGGATGAAAGACCATGCATAACTAATCCAAATCCTAACAAATTTCATCTATCTTGAATCAAATAGAAAGTCAAATCCAACACAAATGAAAGAGTTCATAAAATTTTGAATTTTATATACGTTAACTCAAAAAAACCTACAAGTCGGAAATTTATTTCTGAGACTAAATCGTAAACTAGATAAACTCATCTTTAACAGAAAAAGTTTGAAAAATGTATTGTAATCCCAAATAATATGTTCTAAAGCATTACGTCGAGTAAAAATTGCATTTCTATGTACGTTGATTCAAGAAAAATGAAGGAAGGAAAGTTTCACAATAGAAGAAGGATGAAAGACCAAGAAGAACTAATCCAAATCCAAACAAATTTCATCTATTTTGAATCAAATAGTAAGACAAAGCAAACACAAAAAGAAAGAGTTCATAAAAATGTTGAATTTTATATACCTTAACTCAAAAAAGTCTATACACTTCGTTATAAGTCTAAAATTGATTTCAGAAACTAAATTGTAAACTAGATAAACTCATCTTTAATAGAAAAAGTTTGAAAAATGTATTGTAGTACAAATAATATGTTCTAAGGCATTACGTCTAGTAAAAATTGCATTTCTATATACGTTGATTTTAGAAATTATGAAGGAAGGAAAATTTCACAATAGAAAAAGGATGAAAGACCATGCATAACTAATCCAAATCCTAACAAATTTCATCTATCTTGAATCAAATAGAAAGTCAAAGCCAACACAAATGAAAGAGTTCATAAAATTTTGAATTTTATATACGTTAACTCAAAAAAGTCTACAAGTCGGAAATTTATTTTTGAGACTAAATCGTAAACTAGATAAACTCATCTTTAACAGAAAAAGTTTGAAAAATGTATTGTAATCCCAAATAATATGTTCTAAAGCATTACGTCAAGTAAAAATTGCATTTATATGTACGTTGATTCAAGAAAATATGAGGGAAGGCAAATTTCAAAATAGAAGAAGGATGAAAGACCAATAAAAACTAATCCAAATCCTAACAAATTTCATCTATCTTGAATTAAATAGAAAGATAGAGCCAACACAAAAAGAAAAAGTTCATAAAAATGTTGAATTTTATACACCTTAACCGAAAAAAGTCTATACACTTCGTTATAAGTCTAAAATTGATTTCTGAAACTAATTTGTAAACTAGATAAACTCATCTTTAACAGAATAAGTTTGAAAAATGTATTGTAGTCAAAAATAATATGTTCTAAGGCATTACGTCTAGTAAAAATTGCATTTCTATATACGTTGATTCAAGAAAATATGGAGGAAGTCAAATTTCACAATAGAAGAAGGATGAAAGACCATGCATAACTAATCCAAATCCTAACAAATTTCATCTATCATGAATCAAATAGAAAGACAAAGCCAACACAAATGAAAGAGTTCATAAAATTTTGAATTTTATATACGTTAACTCAAAAAAGTCTACAAGTCGGAAATTGATTTCTGAGACTAAATCTTAAACTAGATAAACTCATCTTTAAAAGAAAAAGTTTGAAAAATGTATTGTAATCACAAATTATATGTTCTAAAGCATTACGTCTAGTAAAAATTGCATTTCTATGTACGTTGATTCAAGAAAATATGAAGGAAAGCAAATTTCACAATAGAAGAAGGATGAAAGACCAAGAAGAACTAATCCAAATCCAAACAAATTTCATCTATCTTGAATCAATTAGAAAGACAGAACCAACAAAAAAAGAAAGAGTTCATAAAAATGTTGAGTTTTATATACCTTAACTCCAAAAAGTCTACACACTTCGTTATAAGTCTGAAATTGATTTCTGAAACTAAATTGTAAACTAGATAAACTCATCTTTAACATAAAAAGTTAGAAAAATGTATTGTAATCGCAAATAATATGTTCTAAAGCATTACCTCTAGTAAAAATTGCATTTCTATGTACGTTGATTCAAGAAAATATGAAGGAAGTCAAACTTCACAATAGAAGAAGGATGAAATACCATGCATAACTAATCCAAATCCTAACAAATTTCATCTATCATGAATCAAATAGAAAGACAAAGCCAACACAAATGAAAGAGTTCATAAAATTTTGAATTTTATATACGTTAACTCAAAAAAGTCTACAAATTGGAAATTGATTTCTGAGACTAAATCTTAAACTAGATAAACTCATCTTTAACAGAAAAAGTTTGAAAAATGTATTGTAATCACAAAGTATATGTTCTAACGCATTACGTCTAGTAAAAATTGCATTTCTATGTACGTTGTTTCAAGAAAATAAGAAGGAAGGCAAGTTTCACAATAGAAGAAGAATGAAAGACCAAGAAGAACTACTCCAAATCCAAACAAATTTCATCTATCTTGAATCAAATTGAAAGACAGAGCCAACACAAAAAGAAAGAGTTCATAAAAATGATGAATTTTATATACGTTAACTCAAAAAAGGCTACACCCTTCGTTATAAGTCTGAAATTGATTTCTGAAACTAAATTGTAAACTAGATAAACTCATCTTTAACAGAAAAAGTTTGAAAAATGTATTGTAATCATAAATAATATATTCTAAGGCATTACGTCTAGTAAAAATTGCATTTCTATGTACGTGGATTCAAGAAAATATGAAGGAAGGCAAATTTCACAATAGAAGAAGGATGAAAGACTAAGAAGAACTAATCCGAATCCAAATAAATTTCATCCATCTTTAATCAAATAGAAATACAAAGCCAACACAAAAAGAAAAAGTTCATAAAAATGTTGAATTTTATATACCTTAACTCAAAAAAGTCTACACACTTCGTTATAAGTCTGAAATTGATTTCTGAAACTAAATTGTAAACTAGATAAACTCATCTTTAACAGAAAAAGTTTGAAAAATGTATTGTAGTCACAAATAATATGTTCTAAGGCATTACATCTAGTAAAAATTGCATTTCTATATACGTTGATTCAAGAAAATATGAAGGAATTCAAATTACACAATTGAAGAAGGATGAAAGACCATGCATAACTAATCCAAATCCTTACAAATTTCATCTAACTTGAATCAAATAGAAAGACAAATCCAACACAAATGAAAGAGTTCATAAAATTTTGAATTTTATATACATTAACTCAAAAAAGTCTACAAGTCGGAAAATGATTTCTGAGACTAAATCGTAATCTAGATAAACTCATCTTTAACAGAAAAAGTTTGAAAAAATGTATTGTAATCACAAATTATATGTTCTAAAGCATTACGTCTAGTAAAAATTGCATTTCTATGTACGTTGATTCAAGAAAATATGAAGGAAGGCAAATTTCACAATAGAAGAAGGATGAAAGACCAAGAAGAACTAATCCAAATCCAAACAAATTTCATCTATCTTGAATCAAATAGAAAGACAGAGCCAACAAAAAAAAAAGAGTTCATAAAAATGTTGAATTTTATATACCTTAACTCAAAAAAGTCTACACACTTCGTTATAAGTCCTAAATTGATTTCTAAAACTAAATTGTAAACTAGATAAACTTATCTTTAACAGAAAAAGTTTGAAAAATGTATCATAATCACAAATAATATGTTCTAAAGCATTACGTCTAGTAAAAAGTGCATTCCTATGTACGTAGATTCAAGAAAATTTTAAGGAAGGCAAATTTCACAGTAGAAGAAGGATGAAAGACCAAGAAGAACTAATCCAAATCCAAACAAATTTCATCTATCTTGAATCAAATAGAAAGACAGAGCCAACACAAAAATAAAGAGTTCATAAAAATGTTGAATTTTATATACCTTAACTCAAAAAAGTCTACACACTTCGTTATAAGTCTAAAATTGATTTCTGAAACTAAATTGTAAACTAGATAAACTCATCTTTAACAGAAAAAGTTTGAAAAATGTATTGTAGTCACAAATAATATGTTCTAAGGCATTACGTCTAGTAAAAATTGCATTTCTATATACGTTGATTTTAGAAAATATGAAGGAAGTCAAATTTCACAATAGAAGAAGGATGAAAGACCATGCATAACTAATCCAAATCCTAACAAATTTCATCTATCTTCAATCTAATAGAAAGACAAAGCCAACACAAATGAAAGAGTTCATAAAATTTTGAATATTTTATACGTTAACTCAAAAAAGTCTACAAGTCGGAAATTGATTTTTGAGACTAAATCTTAAACTAGATAAACTCATCTTTAACAGAAAAAGTTTGAAAAATGTATTGTAATCACAAATTATATGTTCTAAAGCATTACATCTAGTAAAAATTGCATTTCTATGTACTTTTATTCAAGAAAATATGAAGGAAGGCAAATTTCACAATAGAAGAAGGATGAAAGACCAAGAACAACTAATCCAAATCCAAACAAATTTCATCTATCTTGAATCAAATAGAAAGACAGATCCAACAAAAAAAGAAAGAGTTCATAAAAATGTTGAATTTTATATACCTTAACTCAAAAAAGTCTACACACTTCGTTATAAGTCTGAAATTGATTTCTAAGACTAAATTGTAAACTAGATAAACTCATCTTTAACAGAAAAAGTTTGAAAAATGTATCATAATCACAAATAATATGTTCTAAAGCATTACGTCTAGTAAAAATTGCATTCCTATGTACGTAGATTCAAGAAAATTTGAAGGAAGGCAAATTTCACAATAGAAGAAGGATGAAAGACCAAGAAGAACAAATCCAAATCCAAACAAACTTCATCGATCTTGAATCAAATAGAAATACAAAGCCAACACAAAAAGAAAGAGTTCATAAAAATGTTGAATTTTATATACCTTAAC